>NC_089587.1:118447301-118657950 GCF_019320115.1 Miscanthus floridulus | reverse complement strand
AACCACAGTGAAGGGCCTGCCGCCATCGCAGCCTTTTAGTAAAAAAATATAAAAAATGACTATCGGTTTGGAGCCTGCCATCGCAGCGCTATCACTGTCGGTTTTAAAACCAAAACCGGCAGTGAAGGGCCCTGCCGCCATTGCAGCCTTTTAGTAAAAAAATTAAAAAATCATAGTCTCGTAGCCTTTTTATAAAAATATAAAAAAATTCCGAGCCTAGGATTCGATCCCAGGTCTGGGTTCTTAGTTTGGAGCCTTAACCACTACGCTAGAATAGGGATTACGTTAGAATTAGTTGTTCTTTTTCTTTTATCCATGTAATGCACTACTAAATAATAAATGCAAAATCAAAAAAGTTTGGCCGCCTGGGATTCGAGCGTGGGTTCTCAGAATACAGAAGTGCGCGCCTTAACCGCTGAGCTAGGATAACGAGTTCGCTTAGTTTGATTTTCTTTCTTTCTTTATTTATTATTTATAGAAATAATATAGTTAGTTTATATTCTAAAATAACACAAAAATTTGTGTCTTGATTATTAATTCTATAATAATTAATGAATGGTCTATAATTATCCAAATAATAGTGTTTGTGAACATCATCTTAATATTTGATTACATAATCAATAATTAAATTGTAGAGATACCCACAAAATATAAATTAAATATTCAGTGCGAATTACTGATACAACGTCTGCATAATGATTACATAGTTAACAATAATCTAACTATCTTTAGGTACATCAACAATGAGGGCCTTATTGTGATCAATTCGTACGTAAGCAGGTTCGTCACCCTCTTGAAGGATAGGTAGGGGTAGTTCGCTCCGAATGGAGGCATTTCCTGATAGCCCCTATAGTCTTCTTCGTCCGTCACTCCATTAACACTGACAATCTTCCTTTTCCCTTCTAGGACTACTTTTAGCCTTCCTTTTGTCTTGTTGTCCCTTGCATAACATCTCTTGTAAGGACGAAGGGGTCGTCTCTGTATGCGGTCTTAGTGAGATCAACGGTAGTGAACCCTTTGCCGTCAGTGTTGATTTCCTCGAGCCGGACCCACTGGCAGCGAAAAAGAGCTGCCTTCAATGGACCATAGGCTAGCTCCTATATCTCCTCTATGAAACCATAGTATGTCGTCTGCATGTTGCCATTTTCATCGTGAGCATCAAAACGAACACCATAATTTTGGTATGTGCTCTTTCCATCTTGATTTTTTGTGTAAAATGTGAATCCATTGATCTCATACCCTTGGTACTTAAGATATGTACTCGAAGGTCCCTTGGCTAAGGCCTCTAGTTGATTACCCAACTTTATTCCAAGCAAGCGACGTCGCAACCAGCTGATAAATTCCTCCTTATGTTTTTATCCAGCCAAGCCTATGACCTGGTCGGATATAGAGTTTGCAACGATTGCCTGTGCTCATCAATGTATGGCATCACACTCTTGGCTTGCTGGAGAACAGCAAACTATGCCTGTCTGAAAGAAACAGGGTCATCTACTATAACAGATTTCTCCCCGATTGTTCTTTTGCCACGTAGTCTTCCCTTGTGATGAGATTCTAGAACTCTGACCCTTTTGATGTCCAGATAATATGTGCAGAACCCAATTGCCTCCTCTGTTGACCATCCTTCAACCATGCCCCCTTCTGGCCTGAATCTGTTCCTAACATACCTCCTGAAAACTTTCATCAATCTTTCAAAAGGGAACATCTGATGAAGGTACATTGGGCCAAGGGCTCTAATTTGGTCAACAATATGAATGAGCAGATGCAATGAGATATCAAAGTAAGTCAGCGAGAAATGCATCTTAAGCCTAACGAGAGTTTCGGCTATGTCCCGTTGCAGCTGCTCTAGCGTGGACACATCAATGACCTTTTTTGAGATCACGTTGAAGAACGAGCAAAGCTTTATGATTGGGGCTCAGACCTTTGGGGGAGGATACCACGTAGGGCAACAGAGAGCAGCTGAGTCATAATGACATGATAGTCATGGGCCTTCATAGGGCCATAGTTGAACTTGAGTTATCTCATGTTCACTAGCCTCTTCGGGTTTACACAGTAGCCCATCGGGACTTTGAGTTCATTGAAGAAAGAAATAAGTGCACACTTTTCTTCCTTCTTCAATGTCCATGATGCAACCGAAAGTTTGAACTAGCCATTCTCTAGCTCCACGGGATGCAGCTCCTTCCTGATTCCCAAGTGTTGCATGTCTAGGTGTGTGGCTAGTGAATCCTTCGATGTCCCCCCGGTGTCCATCAAGGTGTTAAGAGTGTTAGCGCACATGTTTTTAGTGATGTGTATGGGATCAAGACAGTGGCATGCACTCAGAAATGGCTAGTAAGGTAGTTTCTAGAAAACCATTTTTTTCTTCCAAATGCTCCCATTAGGTGCTGCTACTGCATTGTCCCCCTTCCCAAGGACAACATCTAGTTTGTTGAGTTCTCGAAGTATCGCAGGCCCGTCTCGATATTTTGGAGCTAAGCGTTTCTCAATAGTACTGTTGAAATCTTTTCTATTCCTGCGGTAAGGGTGATCCTTAGGTAGGAACCTACGGTGCCCCATATAAACTATCTTTGAGTTATTTGGCAGATTTACCGCATCGGTGTCGTCCAAGCACTCAACACATCCAGTATAGCCTTTTGTCTTCTCTTTGGACAACGAACCTCGACCTAGCAGGTCGGTGATTGTAGCAATAAGTACTCCCTTGATCGTGATATGTTCCTTTTTGTACTCGTCCCAAACATCCAATACGCCCTTTTCAAACATCTCCACTAGTTCATCGATCACTAGTTATAGAAACACGTCGATGTCATTCTCAAGTTGTCTTGGCCCTTGGATCAGTAGTGGCATCTGGATGTACAACCACTTCATATAGAGCCAAGGTGGAAGGTTGTATATACAGAGCGTCACTAGCCAAGTGCTATGATTGCTTCTAACCTGGTCGAAAGGATTCATCCCATATGTGCTCAAAGCAAACCAAAGGTGCCTTACCTCTCCACCGATGTCCTTATAGAACATAGTATTGACAGTCCTTCAGTCATGCCCATCGACGGGGTGCCTCATCATTGTATCATTCTTACACTCTTCGCCATGCCAGCGCAACAGCTTGGCTGACTTTGCACATGCAAACAGTCTATACACCCGGGGAGCTATAGGGAAATACCAAACGACCTTTACAGGACCTCCTCTGGTCTTGGTACCCTCATCTGACGGCCCTTCCTTGTACCATGGAGCTTCACACTTGGGGCACTTGTCAAAGTCTTTGTATTTTTCTCCATGATACAATAGGCAATCATTGGAACACGCATGGATTTTTTTCAACCTCGAGGCCGATGGGGCTGATCATTTGCTTGGCCAAGTATGTCTTTTCTGGCAACTCATTTTTTTCTGGGAGCATTTTCCTTATTATACCTAACAACTAATCGAAGCCTTTATCGCTTAATCCATTTGTCAATTTGAACTTTAATAGCATGATGTTGGCTTTCAGTTTGCTCATTGGATAATTCCTATACAATGGTGTTTTGCCATCTTGTCTCATTTTCTCTAGCTTTCTCAGCTGTCTTTTACTAAGACATCCGGTCTCTATATTACATAGCAGCTGAGAAATGCCATCGTTATCCTCGGTATCGTCAGCTAGCATGTTCCTAAACATATTATTAACTATGGCCATAGGTTCCGTGTTGACACCGGGTTCCTCGTCAGCATCATGGATGGCTACGTCAGGCATGTCCACATCATCATTGTTTCCCAGAAGAACATTCACACCAACCTCGCCATGCATAGTCCATATCGTATAGTTTGGCATGAACCCCCTGGTAATCAAGTGCGATCGTATAAACTCAATTTGATGAAAGGTCATATGATTCTTGCAATCTTTGCATGGGCAGAAGACAGGGTTCCCGTTCCCAGCATGGGCTTTGGCATCGGTGATAAACTAGCTAGCGCCATGCATGTACCGCTTGTCCGTTCGGGACAGATGCATCCACTCTCGATCCATCTCTACACAAAAAATACTGAGACAGTAATTACAAAGAATTAATAAGAAATCAAGCTTCATGAACAACAATTGTAGCTCAAAAGTACCATTTTTGGAAAACATTATTGTACACTAATTATTGAAAAATTGAAATTGGTAGCCCCGGCCCTGTAAATTAAAAATCGCAGTAAAAAACAATTATTGCACAATATTGAAGAACAACTATTCTACTCTATTTCTAAGAACTAATTATAGCATCACATACTAACAATGATGATCTTGACCACCATGGAATAATTAGCTAGGAATTTAAATGTGTTCATAGACACCAACCTTTTGGATGATGGATTCACCACAATTTGAGCCTTGCGCAAATATCCAATTGGAAAAGTACTCTCTAGAATGGAGAAATAACTAGAATGAGAATCAAGCAATGTAGCCATCAAAACGAAACTAATTAAGCAACAAAATCAAAGGAGTGGATGTTTGTTACTAACCTTAAAGCAAAAAGATCAAGCCATTCTTCAAAATCAAAGCACTAGCTTCATGGTGAAGAGCAGCCGCAACAATGGAGGGAAGGATCTAAACGCGCACCTCTGTTCTCGGGATAGAAGAGAGGAGGAAGGAGAGGACGGCTGTAGCCTTTTTGTGTTGTAGGCTTATCACCGTCGGTTCTTGGCTAGAACCGACAGTGATAGAGCCCAATCACTGTCGGCTCTTGGCTTAAACCGGTAGTGATGAGTGTCCGCCAAAACACTACCGGTTCAAGCCACAAACTGGCAGTGATGTGGTCCTTCACTGCCGGTTTTAGCCCAACCCCAATCATTTTTTCATTTTCAAGCTCATAACCGACAGTGAAGGTACATTACTGCCGGTTCTCACAAATCCGGCAGTGATGATGCCGGCAGTGATGTGCAAATCTGGCGTAGTGCATCCACCATAGAGGTAAATTGGGTGGCTAATTTTAAACTTATAAATTCTAGGATTCAATTTACACTACTATTAAAGATTCATAAACTATTCTAGCATGATATGCAGTAAAGGTTTTTCTTGTATGATCCACTACTAACAAACCGTTTTTAGCAAACTGATGTCCTTTTTTTATAGGCGGCTCAATAAAAATCCATCTCTAAAAATAGTTTCTGGAACGAACTGTCTCTATAAATATATTTTTAGAGGCGGCTCTAGAGAGAGGTCTCTAAAAATATGTGCAACATGGTAAAATTCATAGCTTTTACAAACGAAGTCGGATGAAGACAAACTTTATTATAGTTTACAACATTTTTATTTGAAATCATTTTAATCCCACAAATTCTATTTCAAGTTCTCACATTTTAAAATTCAATTTTTTTGAGTTTTCCAAACGATTGGAGAAACAACCAAAACCGAAGTTATAGATCTTAAAAAATATATAAAGCGTTGCAGTTAAGAACTTTTTTATTTGAAATCATCGGTGGTCAGCAATGCAAATGAACAGTGATTTCAGCATGCCACACTGGCAACACATCTAAGGGCCTGTTTGGAACGCGGGATTTTTTCTCTGTTCCTGCGTTTTTCCTGTGAAATTGAATTAATTCATGTGAAATTCCTGTGTTCCAAACAGGCCCTAAACTTCATTAGATGATCCAGGTCCTCTTCATTGTCTAGCCAGTGATTGTGGTCTCCTAGGCATTGTCTGGCCTTATAATCAATTATGACTTAGACGTCGAAAATTGGACACATGGGAGCACTTCCTAACCTAGGTAACTTTGCACATCTCAACGAAACATGCCCATAATGTTATCATAGTTGTCTCTCCCTCCTTAGTCAGACTTTTTGTGAGCGTCAATGATGAGGCTTTAAATCACTCTCTTAGATCCATATGCTACAAGTGATTCTCTATTGATTTCTCCATTACAAGGCGTACTGGTTACATGAACTTATGCACTGCACGCCATTTAAGAATAGGATTGCTATTGATTTGTTGTCATATTTTTATGCTTAGGAAAATGGGAGAAGCACCTATAGACAAGACAATATAAGTCAGATAGACCTCAAGATAATTTCAACTTAGAGAAGGAGTTGGTTCAGAATCAGCATATAGCCTTGTACTAAAATAGTCATAACTCTTTCATACGCAGTCCAATTGAGGCGCTGGCATTCTTTGATGCATTTGAAACCTAAGATGGTTAGCTTTGTTTTGATTCTAGTTCTAGTTTTAGATTCAAGAACATTTTACATCATCAAAACAGTGTGATGTGCCATAATTTAGGCCATATCATGCCCTAAAGGGGTGTGTGTGGGTTGGGGGTAGGGCATAACCCCAGTTGTGGACACCCCATTTCCCCCTCTGTCACCCATCAATCCTAGGACTCAACTTTCATATGCTCTTTGGATTTCATGTTTCTAAATTTGCTTGCAGAGATTAGTCTTCTTGGTGAGTTACAATCATGAGTTGCGGGGTTGATAACTTACTACTACAGAAAACTTTTGTAGAGACAGGCGGGTGGGAAGCATACTTTGTAGAGGCCCAGCTACCTCTAGACATGAATCTACTTCTCCGTCTTCATAAATCGATTTGAGGTGCTTCTCCAAATCGATTTCTAGGGGTGACTGGAAACAAGAGTCACCTCTAGAAATCAAGTTTCTAGAGAAGGCTTGAAATACTACTGATCCACAGATCAGTTTCCAAGAATAATCATAAATCAGGCATAAAAATAGAAAAAAAATTAATCCGGGGAGGCCCCCACCCGGCAGCCTCACTGTCACATGTCGCAAGTCACGCAATTTTTTCATGCGCACGTGCGGCTGTGGGGGCTCAAAAGTCAAACCCATGAGTTCAGGCCTACTGTGTACCTCCCTTAACCACTCCACCTCAAAGTCACTTGTTAATAAAGAGCAGAAACATGAATTCATATCTGTGAAAATGATAAGCATGGGATTGAGCAGGATAGAGTTGGCCTTGCCAGAAGCCTACTTTCTTTGGAGAAAAGTGCTTATAACTCGCTTTTACTACCTCAAGCGTATAATCTAATCTATCATGATCCTACTATAAGAGAGGGAAATTGACATTTCTTTAATAGAAAGAAGTTTATCCTAATGTGGTGTCTAGTGCTGAAAGTAAACAGAAAGGTACCATGGCCAATTCGTAGCCTGATAGAATGAGAAGATATTTCCTACACTACACCACGGCATTATATTGTTAGAGTTGCTTAAATATTCCCACTCGTATTCACTTTACCGGATTTAGACATGAATATTTGGGCCCCTAAACGAATTTAAATAATTTTTTTTGAACTGCCAACTTATTGATAGTATCGAGTACTACAATTTTGGTTTATTTTGGTCATTTCTCAATCCGAGGTCGTTTGAAAATTTTGAATTTTAAAATGTGAGAAATTCAAACATAATTTTTCTTGGATAAATGATTTCAAATGAAAAAGTTAATTACAATGTTGTATAGCTCTTTGAAATCTACACCATGGTTTTTGTCGTTTCTCCATCCAAGGATGTTTCAAATTGTGAGCATTTAAAACTAAACTTGGGACATATTAGATTATTTCAAATGAAAAAAATATGAAATGCAATATTTTAGATCTTTTTTAGATTTATTATAACTCTTGTTTTGGTCATTTCTCCACCGGGATCATTTAGAAAATTAGAAAAAAGAATTGAATTTGAAAATGTGAGAACTTCAAACTAAATTTGTGGGATTAAAATTATTTCAAATTAAAAGGTTGTCAACAATAAAGTTGTGGATCTCTTTGAGATGTACAACTCTGATATAAAGTTTGTCTTCATCTAACTTTGTTTGAAAAAGTTATAAATTTTCATGTGCTGCATGTATTTTTAGAGAAGGTTGTAGATCCAGATGTGAGATTGCTTTAGATTTAGGCGTCTTTAGAGATAGGGACATTTCTAAAGGCGTCGTACCTGACCGATTTTTAGAGGCGAGTTGGCTTAGGAACCATTTTTAGAGGCGATTTTGGTTGAGCTGCGTATACTAAAAAATGCCTTCGTTGCTAAAAATTTGTAGTAGTAACTAATGGAGCTGTGGTGCAGTAATTGCAACGGTTTCGACCTCGTGATAGGAGCAGTTTTTATCACCAGGTTCAGGTTCTCTACCAATTTGACTTATCTTTCAGAAGATGACGCCTAATACTCTTATTAGTTCGTGAAATCGATCTTTGCCAGTCGTGTGGAATAGCAATGTGTATGAATGATCGAGGAAGTAACATGGTGTATGCGTGCGGAGTTTTATTCCAGTAATGTTAACCATCTACGTACATGGCACTGCTAATCCGCTATACTTAGTACCTATGCTATATACAAAGTTCCAAGAGCAAGCTAGCGCTTCATAACCTATACATCTTCTATAGACATACAAGCCTCCTATAAAGTATTATAGGCAAGGCTCAAGAGAAAGCATTTGATGTTATAGTTTGCCTATAAAATATTATAGGCATTAGGCAAGGATCAAGAGAAAGTCATTTGATGTTATATATGGTTTTCGTCTTCAATGTGGCTAACCTCCACGACATAATCCCTCATGAGCTTTGTGTTGGCCTCATCAACCATCTGCAGACAGTGGAAGACAAAAGAGCATAAAAAAGAGCACTAAATAGTGCTACTTTTCTGAAATTCATACAGACTGTGACCTATCTCTTGGAGATAATTGAAAACATTTTGCTGGAGCAACTAATTTATGGATACTACAGGTCATAACTGAGACACCTTAAAAAGTCAGTCTATCGTAATTTATTAGCAAGTAATAGACCGATCAATATATAGTAGAAGGGGCAGAAGAGTAAGGCAACCTTGAAGGATAACTTCTTCAAATTGTCCCACTCGAAATCGTTCTTCACATAACCAGATCGGACCTGCAGTTGCATTAGTTCATCTGAATCCCTTTGAAATGCAGGTTGATGTTTAGAATATGGCATCAATTATGAATGCTCTGAGTACGCACCTCTAGAATCCTCATGGCTGTTTGTTTCCAAGCCGAAACAAGAGAGGAAACCACACATACCTCAGTAATTTCATACACTGTTTCATAAAAGGATCAAGCAAGTAAAACAGTGTGCGGTTAAAAACTAGACTTACCTAGTCCCTTAAGCCTTGGAGACTCGCGCATCAGCTTTTTGCAGAAAATTTCAGCGTCATTCAGAGAGGTGCGGCTGATGAACTCCTTCAGCTCAAAGTAAGCTTCCCTGTTGTAACTCTTTATCGATGATCCAGATAAAAGAATAAAAATAAATCAAAATGTGATAACAATTTCGAGTCCCTTTGGCGATCAAGACATCAAGTCTCAAAGATGAGAACAATTCAGATATCTATAGTCCTGGCAAGGTTCAAAATTTCGGCGAAATTTTGCGAATTTCGGTAATTTCGGTGGTGGCCGAAAGAAAATTTCAAAATTTTGTAATACACATACTAATACATGTGCTATATAACTCTAGACTCATATTTTCTATTGTTTATATTGTATATTTATTTTCTATTCAATAGATGTGTAGTCATAAATCGTACTAATATTTATTTAGATCTAATTTTTTTTTTTGAAAAAAAAAACATACTTCATGTGCTAGTCTCTAACAAAATTTGGCAAAATTTCATGAAATTCGGTGATTTCGGCGGTGGTCGAAATTTTTGCAATACCGAAATTAAAAACCCAGTAGTCCTGTCCTGTATACATGACAATATATTGAAGAACAAATTCGGAACAGTATATCAACCAAGGGCAAGGGTACATAACAATTGAAACAGTGCAACAAGGATGCTATTATCTTTTAGTGTAGCACTAGCTACTTCTTATCTTGTTTGCGGTTGAAATTAAGATACTGTATGTATAAATTAATGCTTCTCTCCTTTGTTTGTTTTTCTGCTCATATCAATATGCTTCGACGACATACGATACGATTGCTTTGTTACTAGGATTTCCATGGAAAATACCTTAACAGTACAATATTTTATATATTGATACAATTTTCCTAAAAATATTTGTAAAATTAATGGGAGTGCTGGTTGAATAGGAAGGAACAGCCATTCCAAAAGGCAAGAAAGCAACCTCAAGCTGAGCGAGGACAACCGTGACGGCGATGTAGTTAAAGAAGTGCTGGAGGATTATTGCTGCCTTCCGCTCCGGTGAACCCTCCCCGAAGCCTGAATCATCACAGCCATAAGCGCGGTGAGGACAACATAGAGAGTGTTTGGTTGGTAGCCACACTTTGTCACACTGCACCGGATCATTTGAGCAAGACCGGCTCACGCACTACTTACGATAAATTAAAAGTCGTTCCTTGAGAACTTTGTTACAATCAATCCTACGTGCATAGTTTGCAAACAAGGCTTCGGGCGGCTTCGCTTTACACGGTGCAGTGCTGCAGTGCAGTCGCTTAATACACCTAGCTACGTTCAGGCACCAACGACTGCTACTACTGAGCAGTTGAGAAACGTATAGATAGATAGCTAGACAGGAATGCTAAACACCACACGGATGTTTTAGCACCTATAAACACACGATTTTTTCTGTGTCTCTGACATGAGGCTCCGACCGACTCCTCCCCTCCGTGCTCCCGTCCTCCCCTCCACGTGCTCTCTCTCTCTCACCGGCGACGGAACCGGCGAGCTCCTCCCGGTGCCCGCGCCTCCTCGCGCTCAGGCGATAGCGCCACGCGCAGCCCCGACCGGACCGGACCTCCGTCGCCACCATCAGGCCGGACCTCCGCTGCCGCCTCCGCCGCCCCCAAGCCGGACCTCCGCCACCGCCCCCGCGGCACGATCGTGCCGTGCCCGTTGTTGCTCGTGATCTTTGTCGACACAGCCACGATTTGTCCTTGTCCTTTCATAGAAAAAAAATTATTTCATATAATCGGTGCCAACGAAGAAGATAAACAGTGCCGCGGGCGGTGTGACGGGTGGTTGAAGGTAGAAGATGAACAGTGCACGCAGGCTGCTGGAGGTAGTGCCGGAAAAATTCAGGTGTGGAGTAAGGGTAAAACACCCAGTGTCAAACAGACAGACTCTAGCTAGAAGGAGCAGAGTAGATGCAGATGTAGAGTCGTCGAGAGGCGAACGGTTACCTACCGGGAACGTACATCTTGCTGCACCTCGCCGGCGCCACGGAACTCGCGAGCCGGCACCGCCACTCCGTCGTCCTCCTCCTCCAGAACGACTGCACCTGCACGGGGAGGACGACGCGCCCAACCCCGGCGCCCTGGACCGGAAGCACGACGGCACTGCTACACTCCATGACCAAGAAGCGCACGCTCACTCTGCTCTTACGTTGCAACGTGGACTTGCCGGAAATGCCAGATAGGCGCGGCGCGGCGCGGATAGAGTCAAAAAGGGCGCCGGAGATATTTATCCACGACTGGTGGGTCAGCGCCACAGCCACACCACATGTCGCGGCAGTGCCTATGGATAAACCTGGGTGCAGTGCCTTCTGAGTATGTGAGATGTTAGCCTGTCCAACAAAGGGTATTTTGGGCACTTTAAAGGGAGATATTTTTGTTTGTGATAAGAATAAAAAAAAGTTGGTTTCAATAATTCATGTCCGGACGGACACGTCCGTCTGCACTTCATTTTGCGTGTCTACGTGGGTCCCACGTCTATCCGAATGTCACCCACGCCTCCTGACTCCACACGGAGACCGCTCACGCCCCCTCTACTTCCTAAACACAGACTAGAGTAGGTGGGTCTCCAGCAAAAATATCCGATCTATCTTTCGAAATAACCAGATAAAACATTTGTAACATACGTCTAAAGGTAGATGAAACACTTGAAATATGCGTCTAAAACACTTGCAAAAACACATGAAAACACTTAAAAAGCCATTGCAAAAAGCATGTGCAACATCCAGATAAAACACTTGCAACATATGTGTGAAACATATGCAACATCCAAATAAACACATTTACAACATACATCTGAAAAAACAGATAAAACATTTAGAACATACTCTTGTAACATATGTGTATAACCATTGCAACATATGCAATATCCCGATCTACTTTCGCACCATCCATATGAAAACACTTGCAACATACATATGAAACCATTAAAATACTTGAAATATACGCTTGCAACATGTCTAATGCGACACTAGTGGATGACGACCACCATGTCTGGCAAGCCTCAAGGCGGTCACGAAGTACGGCATGGCCACAACGCCCTTTGCTATCTCTAGCCGCGAGAGGAGGTGATGATGAGGATGCTAGCAGATGTGTGGGAGAGGGACGTTGTTCTAGTACCCAAAGCGGAAGCCATCCAGGGATATGAGCAGCACCATGGGCTTGGGAGAGCTTGGAGAGCGGACGCATGGTAGCGGACGCCGCAGTCATGACGGTGAGGGGCGGGTGGAGCAGGACGAAGATCGTGGCAGCGCCGAGGGCCACGGTGAGGAGCAGGAGGCGGGAGGGAGGGGACGAATAAAGGCTGGGTGCGGCCATGGAGGAGGAGAGGAGAGCGGCGGTGGGCTACGGCAAGTCGCTGGGGGTCCAGACCTCGATTAAGGCTAGGGTGCGGCCATGGAGGAGGAGAGCGGAACGTGTGTGCGGCTTGAGGCTAGTAGCTTGTGGAGCGGGGGATGTTTCTTGAAGGCGGAATACGTGGACGGCGTGAAGCCACGTAGCTTCTGACATCCAGACGCTCTAATCGTAGTGTTACCGATAATTCAATTTCATCTCTGAGTTATTACTTATAAAAAAACAATGATTTTCATACGATGGCTCTTCTTTGTTCAATCGCCCGCATGTAAACGGGACCAATTAGCAACCACCTGCGAGAGCAGCGTCTTTCTTCTTTCTAGATCTCCTCCTGTCTGGAGTCTCTGAACCATGCAGTTCAGCACATGATAAACGAACAACGGAGCATGCAAAAGTACACAGGATGAGTTCTTTGACATGTTTGTTTGGGCTTGTTTGGCTGATAAGCCATAGCTGAAAGTTTTGTTAGGCGATTTGGTGTGAGAGAAAAGTACTCGACGTGTTCGCTTGTTGGTTTCTGGGCTAGCTGGTGCTGGTTTGTTATAAGAGGAAAGCACTGTTGGTTGGTTGAATAAGCCTAGCTGAAACCAACAAGCGAACAGGATGACTGTTCATTGGCTGAAAAAGTACGCCTTATAAGCCAAACAAACCCAAACAAACAGAACGCTTGCATAGAGGCGTCAACGAAGGCTATCGACAGTGTTCTGCACAAACACATGCCTTCCGAATTCATTGCATTTTGTTTGCTTACCCTCCACGGCCTTTCAACGTCGTGACAGCATTATCAACAGCAAACACTAGTAACCCTGTTCATCTATGCTCAAATTTAACTTATGTTGATGCTTATGTTGATTTGGTGTGAGAGAAAAACATTTTTCGTTTGCTGAAAAGTAGTTGAAGCGAGCAGGGTGAACTATCATTTTCTTCACCTGCATCACATAATAAGTAATTAGGGCATGTACAACGCGTCTGCATACCCCATCTGTATATCGTATATTTTACAAAAAGAACCCCGGTTGTGAGGAGACGAGCTCGCCCCGTCGTCTCGACGACGAGCGTGGCTCATGGTCCAAGAAGCCCTCGTCTCTCTAGAGTCACGTTGTACGGGGAGTCGACAAGCGGGAGGATCCACTGCGGACGCGTGCGCGCACGGAGGAAGTTGAGGGCGCGCGGGAATGGATTTTGGTGGCAAATCCATAGTGGTGGCAGCGGCGATGAGAGTGGCAGCGGGGCGGAAGGGTAAGGTCGGCAACGGGCGGGCCTCTTCCTCCATTGGTCGATCCAGCAGGGCTGCGGGCCTCTTCCCCATTGGAGGCAGATCCGGCTTGGCGGCGGGCCTCCTCCCCTTTAGCCACGTATCCAGCCTGGTGGTGCCTCTCTTCCCCATCACCGGCGGCAACGGCGAACATCAGCATCATCCTCATCCATGGCTGCATCCGGCACAGCCGAATCCTCCCCTATCGGCACTAGCCACGGCGGGGGCGGCTTTGATTATCAGTAGATTTTTCTGAAAACATATCTTTTTGAAGCTTTTTGAAGCTTTCTGAAAATAGATCTGAAGTGATTGGAAATGTTGGACTAGCAGTAGCAGTGGATTTTTTTTCATCAGTCTTGACAAATACTAGCAGTAGCAGTGGATATTTTTACTGAAGATGGAACTCACAATACTAGCAGTAGCAGCGATCTTATTTTTATTTTGCTTAAACACTACTAGTAGTAGTGATGTTATTTTTCTTAAACAATACTAGCAGTTGTTGTCAACCAATACTAGCAGCAACCTGTTCTAGTCAATGACGAGAACGAAATGGTTAGGACTGAGAAGCCTAATTAATCTATCATTAGCACATGTTTATTGTAGCACCACGTTGTTAAATCATGGTCTAATTAGGCTTAAACGATTCGTCTCGCAAATTAGTCGCAAGTTGTGTAATTAGTTTCATAATTAGTCTATATTTAATACTCTATAGATGTGTCCAAACATTCGATGTGACAGAAAATTTAGGAGCGCCTAAAGAACCAAACAGGGCCTTAATAAGGTGCAGCTCCACAATGTTTGTTGCCTAGAAAAATGTTGTATTTATTGTTTATAAGGCTAACTTTTTTAGCACATTGTGAGTGCCCTTAGCGTTCTCTTCCCCTTCCACCCATTCGTGTTACCCAACTCATGTCTAGCTTCCACATCTACATATCTCAAATCCAACTTCCTCTCAATTGAATTGGCATTAGGGGTGAGCAAATCAGATCATTAAAGCTTTAAAATTGGCACAAAATCTCATTATCCTTCCCGTCTATCCCCCCAGGAGACATTGGAGCCCTTGGAGTTCATGTGCATGACATGGAGAAAACTCCTCTTTGGAATAGCCCTACGCCATGCTAGAAGTAGATGTATCGCGCACAACATTGGAGCTTTTTTTTTTCTACCAACACAATATGAAGGGGAGGGGTTACAACAAACTTGTGCCTACCACTTATAGTGTTAGAGAGTGTAGTGAGAATTCGGCCCAGCTCGCAATACCCACGAGCTCAAGCCCAGGTCCACCAGAGCTCACAACAAACCAAGGCCTCATACCTAACTCAACTTAAAAGACTAGCTTCATATGTAAGGGTGGCCCCTGTCTTATATGTTGTATTTCTTCACCATCAATTTATGATGTGGACTAAACTTAACCAATAACACTAGGTGAGAGGGCTTCAGATCAACCATTAGGGTGGATAGGACAGGTCTTCATACTTCCGTGCAGCACCTCCATGCTCCGATGGACATTGTACACTGGCTTCAGCTAGACAGAGGAAGCATGAGGTGGTATGGAGCAACAAACTTATGCGTTTAACTATTTTTTTTATTCTCCTGTGATGGAACTGAGTTTGGTGCTTGATTTTTAGGTATGACACTATGGATCCACTGCTCTGATGTGCAGTGTTTGATTTCTTCTGGCCACTATTCAATTTGGAAACACAACCCTAGAGCTGCTCTAAGTAGGTGAAGGTGGCATAACACAAGCAGCTAGCAACCTCATTTATCATGCGCCTGCATATATAGGAGGTGACATGCCACACATACAACTATACAAGGAAAGTAATAATACATAGCATAAGAAAACAGACAAGGAAAACTACAAAATCATAACCAACAATGTGTCCTTATCTAGGTGACAACAAATTCCTAGCATATTGAGTATGTTGATTTCTGATGTCATCGGTGTGTTAGGCACAAGCGAATGGAATGGAGCGTGTCTTTCGACGTGCATAAGGGGGTGTTTGGTTCCATGGACTAAATTTTAGTCCATGTCACATCGGACGTTCGGATGCTATTTAGGAGAACTAAATATGAGTTAATTATAAAACTAATTACATAGATGGAGACTAATTTACGAGACGAATTTATTAAGCCTAATTAATCCGCCATTAGCACATATTTACTGTAGCACCACATTGTCAAATCATGGACTAATTAGGCTTAAAAAATTCGTCTCGCAAATTAGCCACAATCTGTGCAATTAGTTATTTTTTCGTCTATATTTAATACTTCATGCATGTGTCCAAACATCCAATAGGACAGGGACTAAAATTTTCCTGTAGGAACCAAACACCCCCTAAACAAATAGTCCTCCACCCCACCCCAACCTAGGGTGCACGTTTAGAATTGATGGAAGTCAACAAAGTCTTGACATCAATGCCCAGTATTATAATATAAATAAAGGGAATACGTAAACTGAACTTCAATGAGAACATAGTATTCCCAAATAAAAAAAGGACTAAGTTTTTTTTAAAACTAAAAAGGACTCAGTTTTACTAAAGCTTGATGACTATGATGCATGAGAGGATGATTCCATAGCGTCGCAAGGATATGATGGCGTACATGGAAAATGAGAAGAGGGCCACTAGGAAAGATAGAGGTTTCTATGGCTGTGGCATCCGACGATCATGCTATTGGTGTGAATATCCTTCATTTTGAGAGTAGAGGGATGAAATTAAGTAGATTTTGGTTATCATTTTATTGAATAAAAAATAATTTTCATGGTACTAAATGTAATAAGAACATTCACTAGTACAAAACACCATGTAGGCACTGGTTTGCAATCCATATTTGTGCTACTTTTTATCCAATAGTATGAAAAGAGCAATACTCGTGAGTATTTATACTAGTTGGTAATGCAACCTAGCATGACTTGTCATATCGAGGTATCGATGCATATTTAAAACATTTGGAAGCTTATCATTGCCAATTAGAATTATGATCCTACGATGATGCCTTATTTGTATTTTTTGTAGTTCTAATTATTATGAAAAAAGGAGTGCAATGGTGAGTCAAGAGTTATGTGATTAGTAGAAGCAATTGTGATGGTGATGTAAGATTGATAGTCTCCAAGTCATGTTAGCATACAACCTGGAGGCAATAAACCAATTAGTAGATGGCGGAGGCAGGAGAATGTGATTTGAAATTATTCATGAGGGAATGCTATCGTAGAAAAAAAATATGTCAACGAAGGTTATGTTATTGTTGATAGCGGTGAGCTCAATACTCATGATAGTGGAATCGATACAATGAAGGCTAGAAACTAGGCTACAATGTGTGGAGGTTGTTATCAAAGAGATTGGGTTATGCGAGCACTTAGTCGCTAACTATGCTAGACTTGTAATTTGATGATATAATGGTTGAGGAAGGACGCCCAAGACAGGGCATGTGGGTGGATATATACCTCTATTGGCATGTTCCATAGTTGCCAACACACTTGGTAAGGTTGCCTAGCGTCCATATTACCTCCATCATGATGGCTATGACATTTGCCGTCGTCATGATAGTTACAGTAGTCATAGGACATGACTAAGGTAGTTAAGGGCAGATATGGGCCCTAGGCTGGGAGCTGCAACACAGGGAGAGCCCAAGACTATGTGAATACCCCCTTAAATTCTACCTCATCACCCCATGAAAAATTCAGCCTCGAATGCCTAGCCTCACCCGACCAGGCGCCCTAAGCCCCTCACAGGCACAAAACCAGCTCCTCCCCGATTCCAGTCTTGCCTCTCTCTCTCTACTACTGAATCTCCCGTCGTCACTACCTATACTCATCTCGCCACTGCCTCTTTGCTCGACCAGGCCACAACCGGTCGCTAGCCCCCTCCCTCACTTCCACTATGGTCCATGACCGTCAGGGCTCAGTCCCAGCTAGCCAGTCGTTGGCCTCCTAGGTGACTAGGTGTCAAGGCCACCCGCTAGTAGAAGCCCTCACTGCTACTCAACCACTGGCCCCTGTGAGCTAAGGGCATCTACCGGTGGTTGATGACATGGGAACCAAGCACAGAGAGTAGAGAGGGCTCGACAGGGCAGAGCACTCTCCAATCTACATTTGTTGATTTGTTAATCTTCAATATTTCAACCTTTAGTTGTCAATTATTATTTTTATTATATACTTTTAGTTGCATTGCATATGGTAGGAGGCTAAGATATAATGGAGGAGTATTAAGAAAAGATGTGTTGAACTACTATGAATGCCATTAAGATTTAATGGAGAAATTAAATTGGTGATGAATTGATGAATAATATCATTATAAGCTACATTGAAGATGAAAAAAGTTCTAAGGCACTTTCAAGCCATAAAAGGTCATATATTATATTTGCCCCATGAGCAATAAGTGGTGTGTATTATATTTCTTCATTTCAATTCATAATATTATTTTTATGTGAAGAACTATGCCACTTTTAACATTTTTAATGTAGATCTGAATGAATATGTCGTCCGAATTGATGTCAAATTGTTAAGACATATATGAGCAATAGGAACTATTATTTCTCTTAGTTTGCTGCTACTAAGGTTTCTATGCTTCAATTATTTGCCCCCGCACCCCTCCCTCATTTATTGACCCACCATTGAAGGCAGTGTGAATTAACTAAAAGTACACATTAGTGCCCTTGGAGGGTTTCAACGTAGAGCTAGACAAGGCATGAATGACATGGCATTGAAAGAGCGTGTCAATCAAGTACTATGACAAACAAGAATCAGTAAATGATAGGAACATCTTTTTACGGTTCGGAAGTACAGAGAATAGGTAGGAAAGTTTCTCAATCAAGCCACAACATGGACTTATGAGATAACCTTCATTGGGACATTTCTCTATATCATCCAAAGTAATAGCGAAATTATTCACCTTACTGCACTAATTGGTGATGGTGTGATTTCCATTGATGAAGTTCTTGGACTTGACCTAAAGATAAAGAGCCCATCTCTCTTTGTTGTTCTAGAAGCGACCCTAAACGGATGGCTATGGAAGTTTTGTCTAGAACCATAATCAACAAAACCTCGGATATTGGAGGGTACTCATCCTTAAATCCATGACAACAAGATGGTTTTCATGTTCTACCATTTGTCATCATTTCATAGCCTTATCTGATACCATGAAGGTGAGATACCTCAAGTGGTTAATATACATACCTCATTGATCATGCAAGTATACAGGATGAGGCCAAATGCAACACGCAATTCCAAATTTACAGCCAGCATATGAAGCCAAAAAAGTTTACAAACCATAAATAACTTGTTTCTTAGTTTATCATCGTGAAGGAAGATTCTTGGTATCATTGGCACACTGAATAGATGACTCTTGGGGCACTGTTCGTTTCTTGAGTACAAATGGAATGTGCATGGTGCAGCATGGACATATATGTGCACCTAGATTGACAATTGGATTGCCTTGTGGATGTAACTTCATCTTGCCGTTTCTGTATGTTCATTTGTCATGGTGTCACCATTAGTAAAACAGTTGTTGTCTAGCGCTTGTAATAGAATCTTTTATGACATGACATCATGCTATGTTACTCATATTAGTACAAGGATACCCTCAATGAGAGCACATTTTACATACTACGTTTGAGGAAGAACATTCACACATGACATTGTGAAGTGTAGAGGCATAAAAGTACACTTTCAATACGAACTCCTAACATAGTCTTTGCATGCTTTCCACGTGTCTATTGATGACATTGGTAGTTTGGAGAAGAATTAGCTGGCAACCAAGAGAGAATTCCCTATGTGCCATTAAAAACATGCTTCCATCTGTGCCACTAGAAAATTCATATCTTTCTTGTACTCTCTTTTGAGTTGTTTGTTGCTTTCCTCATCACTTTTGACATGAAATATCAATTATGGTCATGCCTCCCTTTGTAACCAACTCTTCTCATCCTTCCTCCTCTCATTGCTAAATGGGTCCACATGTCAGTGTTGTTTTCCACCTCTCTCCCTATTGAGGTGGTGAGCTGAGTGAGTAGGGTTGACTGTAGGTGCTTGGGAGGTTGGTGTGGACTATGGAAGCATTGGTGACTCTGTCACTAGTAGTGTTGATGCAAGAGATCGGAGGTAGTATCATGGCAAGTGCAAAGGCATGCATGGCTAGCATAGAGGCAGTTTCACACAAGCAATACCGCATATCCCTAGCATTCCTCCACCAAATTCGACACCAGCGGTGCAAGCGAGAGAGGAAGTAGACTCTAGGGCACAAACAAGCACTATTGTGTTAGCACCTCTGAGGTGAGCCATTCCAGTGCATGGATAGTCTACTATCCTGACCAAGCACGTGGAGTACCTCCTACTCCTTCACCTACATTGGCGCAACGACTGCTCAACCCAAGGACATAGCTCACCTCCCCCATGGCACCCTTTTTCTCCACAAATGCAATCAGAGCTGTAGAATGGCACCCTTTTTCTCCACAAGGAGGTTTCCTCAGCCACCAGTGAGATGACAATGCCATGGACTGCATTGGAAATAGCAATGAGGTGGTAAGATTCTTTGGATGTTGCATAGGAGGATGAAGCTGATGGATCCATGTAATGTTGCTAGATGTTGAGGTTGACAAGAGGGTGCCACATGCCATTGACATGAAGATATTTGTGGAAAGAATTTGAAATAAATGGCTTGAAAGGGACCACAATAGAACCAATGCCACCTGTGTCACAAGTAGGGCGGCACCTGTCCCTCTCATTCAATTCATGACAAGATGACGAGGAATGGGAAGGGAGGGGTCTATTGTTGGCACTTTTAACATCTTTGTTTTGAAATACCCTAGACATATAATGCGAATTACTAGGACTACTGACATGCCTTTAGTCATTTTAGATGCCTTTAGTCATTTTAGATGGTCTGCTTGTCACATCAAACCTATTTGTGAGGCATGCATATGTGTTGCCATTTTAGCTTTTATTTTGCTTGTTAATGCATATTTACTTAATTACCCTTTTAGATCAAATCATTTCACACAAAATGTGTAAAAACTTAGAATAACGTAAAACATTTTCATTGATATTGGAAAAACACATGTTAAGCTTGTGAAAAAATGAGCATACACATGTTATCGTCAAAATATACCCTTTCAATTCTGAACATAAGTATCAACAAATCATGTTACCTTAATCAATATATCATGTTTATTACTACTCCCATGTAAGGATTTCATAAATTAATTGTTTTGAAGATGCAACTAAAGTATATATGGATCTATAGCATAATGCTATGGTCATGCTTTGGGATTGACGGTTTTGGTTTTAATAGTTTTGACAATGAATTAGAATGAAGGAAAGCTTCAAAAGCCTTGAGTGTACCACCAAGTCACTAAAGAGAGGAATGAGTTAGGCAGCTTATATATTGTGATGTTTATCACCACTCATTATTTCTATGAAGAAGTTACCCCAGTAAATATTAACACATGCCCTACGGAAGGATTGTAGATTTCCATTCTTATTTAGATATGGTTGGCCCTAGGTTGGACACATTTATTGTTCCATTTAGTAATAATGTCTATACGACCAATGTCAATGTTAGGGTTGAGAATTGCCTAGTTAAGATTTATTCTGTCCACATTGTTCGAGATGAGATTTCAGTAGTTTTCCCTTTTGTCGTAGATGACATTGTTCGCACCCTCCTGTTTGATGAATCCCTCCCTCTATAATATTGGATTGAAGCACTTCACATAGCCATGTACCTCTAAACCGCCAAGCAACAAAAGTCTCACATTTTGCACACCCTATACTTCGCACTACATGGCATTTCTCCCACCTACTCTCACCTACATGTCTTTGGGTGTAAGTGCTGCCTAAACTTCTCTGCCACCACTTCTCACAAACTATCTCCTGGGTTGGCTCTCGATGTGTTTCTTGGCTATTCTCTAGGCCCCAAAGGCTATCATTGCTTAGACCTCACTTCTAATAAGGTCATCATCTCTCATCACGTCATGTTTGATGAATCCTCCTTTCCTTTAATCGAATCAAACTCCACCCCTTCATCCAACTTTGACTTTCTTTCAAAATTTGCCTTGGCTCCATTACCACATATTGGCATCCACTCTATTGTAGGTTTTTTCGATAACGACTCTATTGTAGGTACTCCACCAGGTCGTGATTAATCCACTGTATATTGATTCACTCTTTTAGAATTAGTGCAACGAGGTGTGGTTGACTCAACCAAGTATCCCACCTTCGTCAGTGAGATTCTCCCATGGTAGAATTGAACTCCTCCACCTCTACCCTAGGCCAACAATGACTCTACCTCCATCACTTGATTGTGTTACTAGATGCTAGAGCAAGACTTGAGGGGAGGGCAATGAGAGCAAGAAACAAGTGTGGGCGTGCAATCATGCAGGAGAGCTAGCCTACGTTGGCAAGCAACATTTTGGAACAAATTAAACATGCCTACCCTTTCCTAGTGTATAGCAAGGCAATGGAGCAAGAGTTCCAAGAAGGACCCCTAGTGATCAAAAGTTGCCATAGTAAAGCAACAGTAAATTGTAAAACTTGGATGTATTAAATTCCTGAACTCATAGCATAATTGTTTCACCAACCTTTATCCGGTAAATCAATCTTGCAGAAAGAATAATTTAAGCAAATAAAGAATGATCAAATGGATTTCTTACCTCTAATATATCTTTCTTTGCCCAGTGTGCTTTAGGTAGCATGCGGAAGTCTTCAGTCAAGTGCATATATACATTCTCTAACACTCTCTGGTGAAACAAAGTCTAGAGCAATCTTTGTGCACGACTGTAAAAGTTTACCAGAGGGCTGCAATCAACTTTTGTGGACTGAATACAGCTACAAAATTACTACCACAATCCACAGTGGAGAATTTCTTATGCAAAAATAGTATGCTCAGAAGATATACCTGAAGTATATGCCAAAAAAAGAAGATATACCTAAAGATTGCGGACTTGATGAGGACAACCAGCGGGTATGAAAACAGCTTCCCCAAGCTTTTGTACTAGGGTCCAAGGCCCTACTCCTGAAAATAATATCAATTTCCAAATAACATGATGTATTTTCAAGGATGCATTGCATTGACTTACAGCTAATGTAACTCACCGAATTCCTCTTTTAGCTTTTTTATGTGCTCTCTTGTCAAATAAAAAGTTCCATCATGCATCGGATTATACACCTACATTATATATGCATGTCATGTCAGAAGAACAAAAAAATATCATGCATTGATCTTATAGTAAACATATATAGCTAGACCAACCCTTTTTACTTGGGAGCAATGTGTATGGCGGAACTCCTTGGAGTGCTTAATGAGATATTCTTTTAATTTTGGGACACCTTCCCTTCTAAATATGTCCCAAAGAGCACCTTCCTCATCCTCCAGATATTCAGGTGGTGTCTTATTATCTTTTGTGTCACCGTCACCATCGCCATTTGCCAATTCCTTCCGACTTTGTGCCCTATGTTTTCTTTTGAGCTCTACAACTGTATTTTCTTGCTCCTTATTAGAGGGGGGACCTTTGCGGTGTGCACAAGAACATTGACCTGCATTGCATAGAAAAAACATTATTGGAACATACAGGCGAAACCAGGTTGAAGTTATAAGTGTTAGACTCACAACTTATTAAGGCAAATAAAATGCTTATTTAGCAGAGAAAACAAAACTAATTGAAGCTAACTCATTGGTGTGCTATTGGAATAATCATTTGGATCATATCACTTACAGCGTCAGTCAAATCGTAGTGAAGCTTTGTGGCGGAATCCCCTCTGCCAAGCTCTTGTGGGAAGCCATAAGCTATGTACAATTTAGGGCCAAGATCAACCTTTATGACCCCATTAGGAAGCAAGGTAGAGATGTTGAAGAAGCTAGATTTTGCATTCGTGTAAGGTTGAAAAGGCAATGCGTTTATATACTTGTCTCCATGAGCAGGTAAAAGATCATCAAAATCTGCTGACGGAGGCCAGTCATTTAGCTTTAGCATCCTTGGCCATAGATTGGGAAGCCTCATGCCTTTATAATACCCTCTGAAGAAATCATTTTTGTGTAGTTCAATCTAATAAAACATAAAGAAATACTTATATGCTACCTTTCTGTTGTGCAGAAATATATCAATCAATAATAATTAAAAAACACAGAAGATTGATTGATGGAGTATAAAGCTAACATGACACCACCGGTGCTTCCAAGGCCACCGGTACCTCCTCTACAACTCCAGGTGCCGGCTTATCTGAAGGCGGCAACAGAAGGAAAGACGTCTTCATCAGCTAAAGCGGGCCAAGGCGCTATGGCAAGGCCCAGGAAGCCAAATCCCAGTTTCACTGGACCTGGGTGGGCTAAGTGAGCGAAAAGGCCCCGTGGCCCAATCGGAGGCAGCACTGAGGTTCCCTCTTGTAACGGCATCGAAGGAGGAAGAGAACTCGAACCTAGACTCGATTCTGAACCATGCCTGAAGGCGACGGCGGAGGCAGTGAGCTCAGCGATCTCGTTGATCGGCCAGAGTTATCGATCAAGGTTCCTTGTATCATCACTCTTTACTATTAATCGATAGTAGTCTAGTTACATCTGGTATCAGAACCACCTCGATCCACCAAATTTTCCCCAAATTTTTGCCACAATTTTTCCCCTCTTCCCTGTTGCTTTGACCGGCACCGTAATCCCTGATGGCAGGCTCTCCTTGTGATTCGCTCTCGTAGCATCAATCACGAGGATCCATAGGTCCACATCGAGGTTGGTGTGATCAGCAGCAGCGTTGGGGTAGGAATCCTAGCAACCCACCCATATCTCACCCGTAGACACATGGCTACGGCTTCAACTGAACAACCACTAGGCCAGATCCTGGCACTTCTTAGCGAGAATTCAAAAGGAATCAACGAATTGAGGACCTCCATGTAAGAGATGCGTACACTGCATATGGAGATCCTCATCTAGAAGCCCAATGTCGACAACCATGTCCACGAGCTAGAACACGCGGTGCTAGACCTCAGCGAGTGCGTCAAGAAGGTGTGGGGAAATCTTCCACAAGCTCAACTCGTAGAAGCCTCCACCAACGATTAGCAAGACACTCAGCCCTCCCTCACCGATGTGCCTCATGAGGATCACTTCACCCTGTAGGGTATCAAGGTGCCAAGCTCCGCCCATCTAGAGCTTCACCTACTAGGGGTGGCATCTAGGTCATTAGACCACGGCAAGGGAACTACACACCGGTGAAAGCTCTAGTTTGGTTTTGGTGAATTGATGAAACCCTAAGTGCTAACCTAGTTTATCAAAGTGATTATGAGATAGGTATCACTACTCTAAGTGGTGAAGCAAATGAAGATCATGACATGACGATGGTGTTGCCATGGTGATGATCAAGTGCTTGGACTTAGAAAAGAAGAAAGAAAAACAAAAGGCTCAAGGCAAAGGTCTAAATGGTAGGAGCCATTTTATTTTGGTGATCAAGACACTTAGTGAGTGTGATCACATTTAGGATCGATAGTTGTACTATTAAGAGTGGTGAAACTCATACCAAAATGCAGTTATCAAAGTGCCACTAGATGCTCTAACTCATTGCATATGCATTTAGGATCTAGTGGAGTGCTAAAACCCTTGAAAACATTTTGTGAAAACATGCTAACACATGTGCACAAGGTGATACACTTTGTGGTTGGCACATTTGAGCAAGGGTTACAAACTTCACTAGTGGAGTGTCCGTCCATAGAGTGCGGACAGTCCAATGATGCCACCGACGCCCTGTACAGAAAAGATAGGGTTTCACAGAGTGCACCGGACGCTGGCCTCAACTAGACCAGAGCATTCGGTTAGTGGAAGCAGTGAAGATGCTGGCGTTGGTCTTCAACCGAATGCTAGGTCACTTCGTGACTGGACGCTGGCTGGTTGCGTCCGGTCCCACTGACGTGGCAGTGCACAGAGAAGACGGTGAGTGACCAGACGCTGGGTGAGTCCGATCGGACGTGATCGAACACGTCCGATCGCAAATTTCCACCTCTAGGAGCTTACTGGAAGTGATCAGACACTGGGGTCCTATGTCCGGTCGGGCATGATCGAATATGTCCGGTTGCGAGTGGAACCTTACTGGAAACGATAGGACGCTGGGATCCTACGTTCGGTCAGTTTGAGCAGTGCGTCCAGTCACAACTTAAATGTACTGATGACCGTTGAGATTAGGTGATCAGCATTTGAAGAAGAGGACATGTGGTGTGCATCGCACGACCGGACGCTGGGGTCCTACATCCGGTCAAACCGACCGGTGCATCTGGTCGCCCCGATTTTCAGCAGACTAAAGAGCCAACTGCTCTATTTCATGGGGGCTTCTATTTATGCCCCATGGCCGATTCAAGCTCACTAGTTTGGCCATTTTGCATTGACATGGGAACCTTGCGAGCTTAGCCAAAGCTCTCCCACTCATCTTCATCATTGATTCATCATCTTTGTGAGATTGAGAGAGAATCCAAGTGCATTGCTTGAGTGTTTGCATCTAGAGGCACTTGGTGTTCGTGTTTTGCTGTGGGATTCTCTTGTTACTCTTGGTGGTTGCCACCACCTAGACGGCTTGGAGCAGCAAGGATCATCAAGCGAAGGTTGGTGATTGTCTCCGACTCCAATCATGGTGATTGTGAGGGGTTCTTGACCTTTCCCCGGTAGAGAGCCAAAAGGTACTCTAGTAAAGTGCTCATGGCTTGTGTGATCCTTATCTTGTGTTGGTTGTACAGCACCCTATTGAGGGTTTAGCGTGTGATGCCAATTAGCGCGTGAACCTCCAAGTGAGTGAATCACCACAACGAGGAGTAGCTTGTCGGCAAGCAAGTGAACCTCGGTAAAAAAATCATTGTGTTCATCATTTGATTCCGAGGTGATTGGTATTCATTCTTGTGATTGATTGGTTCATTCCTCGACTCGACGGTATAACCATCTTACTCTCTCTCTCTCTCTTTATATTATCGCAAACTAGTTGTCAAGCTCTTTAGTGTAGCTAGTCATGATAGCTTGTTAGTTTGGTTAGTGTGGCTCTTTAGTTAGTTTTTGAGAGCACACTAACTTAGTGTAGTGACATAGCCATTGTGTGGATAGAGACTATAGAAACTAGAATTGTGGTAGGTGGCTTGCATTTTTAGTAGGCTAGCGCAACACTTGCTTCGCCTCATATTTGTCTAACTGGTTTGTTAAGTGTTGTTGTAGAAATTTTTAATAGGCTATTCACCCCCCCTATAGCCATTAGGACCTTTCAAGTGGTATCGGAGCTGAGGTCACCATGATTTGAGGCTTAACAACCTTCGGTGTAAAAATGGCTTAAATCAACAACACTAAGAAGTCACCCCAATTTGATGGCACAAATTATCCATATTGGAAGTCAAAGATGACCATACATATCAAGTCAATCAATAGAAAGGTGTGGAAGGTGGTAGAGACCAAAATTGAGATTGATGATCTAGAAAATCCCACCATGGCCGAAGAAGTGATTCTCCAAAACAATGGCATTGCTCTAAGTGCCATTCATGATGCAATCAATGAGAGAACATTTGAGCAAATCAAGAACATTGAGATGGCTCATGAGGCTTGGAAAAAGTTGGAAGAATCATTCGAGGGCACCAAGGCAATGAAGGGTGCAAAGGCATACATTCTCAAGGAGAAATTTGCTAGCTTCAAGATGAAGGAAGATGAGAGTGTGTCGAACATGTTCCATCAGTTGGAAGTGCTTGTCAATGACCTCAAAGCACTTGATGAGAAGGTGGATGACAAGGACTTCTCTCATAAATTCTTGAAATGCTTACCTGCAAGATTTGGCATGTTGGTCACATTGCTAGTGATGACCGGTTTGGATACAATGACACCAAATCAAATCTTAGGAGATATCATGACCGATGATGCTTATAGAGATGATGATGAGAAGGAAGAATAGAGAGAGAAGAAGGATGACAAGAAGAAGAGTGTGGCATTCAAGGCCACATCATCCAAGGGCAAGGCAAAACAAGATACATCAAGTGAAGATGATGGTTCATGGGATGATGATGATGATAAGAAGATGGCTCTCTTTGTCAAGAGATTTGGCAAGTTCATGGTGAAGAAAGGCTATCGTGCTAGAAGGAAGAAATCTTCATCCAAGAACAAAGAAGAGTCAAGAAGGTGCTTCAATTGTGGAAGCAAATATCATCTTGTTGCTCAATGTCCATACAATAGTGACAAAGATGATGACAAAAAGAACAAGAAGAAGGACAAGGAAAAGAAAGAGAAGAAGGACAAGATGACCTTCAAGAAGAAGAAGGGTGGTTCATATGTAGTCACTTGAGATAGTGATGCTTCCTCAAGTGATGATGATGATAGTGATGATGACAAGACCGCCAAGAAGAAGGCACTTGCAAGCATTGCTATCAATGAGAAGCCTTCTCTCTTCGACACTCCATCATGCTTCATGGCTAAGGCCACTAAGGTACAAATTTGTGTTGATAGAAGTGATGAGAAACATGATAATGAAAATGAAAATGATAGTGATAGTGATAGTGATGATGATGAACCTACTAAGGATGAACTATTTGGCATGCTAGAAGATGCTAAAGAACACTTTGACATCAAGAGAAGGGAATACAAAAGCTTGCGTAAGGAACTAAAAGCCTTTAAGCAAGCCTTTGATGAGCTCAATGCATCTCATGAGAGACTAGAGGAAGCCCATGAGAAGCTTGGCAAGGCTCACAAAAAGCTTGAAAAGGCTCATTCATCTTTGCTTGATGAGCAAAATAAAAAGAAGCATGTTGAGACTTGCAATGTAGGCTTAACTTGTGATATAATT
Organism: Miscanthus floridulus; assembly: GCF_019320115.1. Classification (NCBI taxonomy): domain Eukaryota; kingdom Viridiplantae; phylum Streptophyta; class Magnoliopsida; order Poales; family Poaceae; genus Miscanthus; species Miscanthus floridulus. The sequence continues at coordinate 118,629,497 of NC_089587.1, read as the reverse complement.
GATGAATCATTATCTATGCCTATCATTGTTCCTCCCGCTAACCCTTCTTGTAGTACTTCTACTTCCACCTCATCTAGTAGTGATGGTTTCACTTGTGATGCCTCACTAATGGTTGAGAATGAGAACCTCAAGAAGGATGTCAATAAGCTCACTCACACCTTGGCTAAGGCCTATGGTGGTGAGGACCGCTTGCTTATGTGCTTGGGTAGCCAAAGTGCTTCTCTCTACAAAGAGGGATTGGGCTATACCCCCAAGAAAGGCAAGGCAGTCTTTGCTTCTCACAAGACTAGTTTTGTGAAGGACAATGATCAGTTTTGCACTAGTTGCAAGCAAGTTGGTCATAAAGAGCATGAGTACAAGAACAAGAGGAAAAATGCTAATGTATCCTCCATTAAGCTTGATTCTTTCTATATGCTTACTAAGGGTGCAAATGGTGTAAAGGCTAAGTTCATTGGTGTACTATGGATGGGCTCAAAGAAGAAAGGCATTTGGGTACCAAAGAGCTTAGTGACTAACCTTCAAGGACCCAAGCAAGTTTGGGTACCTAAAAAGAATTGATCTTCTTTTGTAGGTCAATTACAAAGCCAGAGGAAGGCATTGGGTTCTTGATAGTGGGTGCACTCAACACATGACCGGTGATGCAAAAATGTTCAACTCAATCAACACCAATGGCAATGATGGTTATGATAGTATCACATTTGGTGACAATGGCAAAGGCAAGGTCAAGGGGCTTGGTAAGATTGCAATACCCAATGACATGGGCATATCCAATGTGTTGCTAGTAGAGAGCTTGAACTTTAATTTACTATCCATGGCTCAATTGTGTGGTCTTGGATTCAAATGCATATTTGGGGTAGATGATGTAGAGATCATAAGTGTAGATGGCTCTAATTTGATCTTCAAAGGCTTTAGATATGAGAATATATACTTGGTTGATTTCAATACTAGTGAAGCTCAATTATCTACATGTTTGTTCACTAAGTCTAGCATGGGTTGGTTATGGCATAGAAGGTTTGATCATGTTGGAATGAAACAATTGAATAGATTGGTTAAGCATGACTTGGTTAGATGCTTGAAAGATGTGTTTGAAAAACATAAGTTTTGTAGCTCTTGTCAAGCCAGCAAACAAGTTGGAAACACCTATCCTAAGAAAAGCATGATGAGCATTAGTAAAGCATTTGAGTTATTGCACATGGATTTGTTTGGGCCAACATAATACACTAGCATTGGTGGCAACAAATATGGCTTTGTGATAGTAGATGATTACACAAGATACATATAGGTATTCTTTCTAGTGGACAAAAGTGATGTGTTTGCAACATTCAAATCATTTGTCAAGGGCATTCACAATGAGTTTTAAACAACCATCAAGAGAGTTAGAACTGACAATGGTAGTGAGTTCAAGAATACTAGAATTGATGAGTTGTGTGATGAATTTAGAATTAGACATCAATTCTCGGCCAAGTACACTCCATAATCAAATGGCCTTGTTGAAAGGAAGAATAGAACACTCATTGATATGGCAAGGTCTATGCTTAGTGATTACAATGTGAGTCAATCTTTTTTGGCCAAAGCTATCAACACGGCTTGCTATTGTAGCAACCGCCTCTATTATCACCCATTGAAAGAGAAGACACCATATGAGCTCTTGAATGGTAGAAAGCCCAACATTGCATATTTTTGGGTCTTTGGTTGTAAATGTTATATCTTGAAGAAAGGCACTAGATTGGGCAAGTTTGACAAGAAATGTGATGAAGGATTCCTACTTGGATACTCAACCACTAGCAAAGCATATAGAGTTTGGAATTTAGATAGTGGTACTCTTGAGTAAGTTCATGATGTTGAATTTGATGAAACCAAGGGTTCACAAGAAGAGAATGAGAACTTGGAAGATGTTAGAGGCATTCAACTTTCAAATGCCATGAAGAACATGGATGTTGGTAAATTGAGGCCTAGGCAAGTGAATGATGATGAAGATGATCAAGTGCAAGTGCTCTCAAACTCATATGTGCAAGATGATACAAATCAAGCTAGTACAAGTGGCTCTCATGATAATGAACAAGATCAAGTGGCTAGTGCATCATCTCAACCCAATGATCAAGCAAGTGCAAGCAATTAACTTCCAATCCTCCAACCAACCAATATTGCAAAGAATCATCCATTGGACACTATCATTGGTGATATTTCAAGAGGTATGCAAACTAGATCAAGATTGGCTTCATTTTATGAGCATTTCTTATTTGTGGCATCCATTGAACCAAAGAAGATAGATGAAGTATTGAAGGATGTTGATTGGGTGAATGCTATGCATGAAGAATTAAATAACTTCACAAGAAATCAAGTATGGGAATTAGTAGAGAGACCAAAGGGACATAATGTGATTGGAACCAAATGGATCTTTAGAAACAAGCAAGATCAAGATGGGATAGTAGTAAGGAACAAAGCAAGATTGGTAGCACAAGGATATAGACAAGTTGAAGGTCTTGACTTTGGAGAAACATATGCCCCGGTTGCTAGATTGGAAGCAATTAGAATCTTGCCAGCCTATGCTTGTGCCCATAACATTAACCTCTATTAAATGGATGTTAAGAGTGCATTTCTCAATGGTTATATCAATGAAGAAGTATATGTTGAGCAACCTCCTAGTTTTGAAGATGACAAGAAGCCCAACCATGTGTACAAGTTGAAGAAGGCATTGTATGGCTTGAAGCAAGCACCTAGAGCATGGTATGAGAGATTGAGGGAATTCCTACTCTCTAAAGGGTTCATGATGGGAAAGGTTGACACCACTCTTTTTATCAAGAAGATTGGAAAAGATTTATTTATGTTGCAAATCTATGTTGATGACATCATATTTGGATCAACCAATCAAGACTTTTGTGAACAATTTGGAAAGATGATGGCTAATGAGTTTGAGATGTCCATGATTGGAGAGTTGAGTTACTTTCTTGGTCTTCAAATCAAGCAATTGAAGAATGCTACATTTGTGAGTCAAGGCAAGTATATTAAGGACATGATCAAGAAGTTTGGCATGAGTGATAGCAAAGACATTAGTACTCCAATGGGAACAAATAGCAACTTGGATAGTGATGCAAGTGGTAATATGATGGATCAAAAATTGTATCGGTCTATAATTGGAAGCCTACTCTATGTGATCGCATCAAGGCCGGATGTCATGTTTAGTGTATGGATGTGTGCAAGATTTCAAGCCTCGCCAAGAGAAAGTCATTTGAAGGCTACAAAGAGAATATTGAGGTACTTGAGGCATACACAAAATGTTGGTTTGTGGTATCCTAAAGGAGCAAAGTTTGAGCTAGTTAGTTACTCCAATTCGGATTATGCGGGATATAAGGTTGAAAGAAAGAGCACCTTGGGCACATGTCAATTGTTGGGAAGATCACTTGTTTCATGGTCATCAAAGAAGCAAAACAGTGTTGCATTATCAACCGTCGAAGCCGAATACATATCCACCGGTAGTTGTTGTGCATAAATACTTTGGATAAAGGCCATCTTGAATGACTTTGGAATCAAGTTCAAGAAAGTGCCATTGCTATGTGACAATGAGAGTGCAATCAAGTTAACCAACAATCCGGTTCAACACGCAAGAACAAAGCACATTGATGTACGTCATCATTTCATAAGAGATCACCAACAAAAAGGGGACATTTACATTAAGAGTGTGGGCACTGAAGATCAACTTGCCGATATATTTACCAAGCCATTGGATGAGAAAAGGTTTTGCAAGCTAAGGAATGAGTTGAATATATTGGATTTCTCAAATATGTGTTGATGCACCCCCACTTATATGACATGCCACTCCTTCGAGCAATCCAAGGTAAAAGTTGATTGGCATGGCATACATCCTTACTAAGGACATGTTTAGTGCATCTAGACATCTTTCACATTTAATAAGCTCATTCATGAAAATCAAATGAATTTGATGATTATATGGTACCACTATTGCTTCTATGCTTATTTTTGTCTAGTGGTAGCATATGACATGTTTGTGGGCTTGTAAACCTAATGTTTGATCTAGAAAATGAGCTATAAGTGTTTAACTCAACATGGTACAAGATAACCCTTATTTGGAGGTGTGAGGAAGCTTGTCCTTAGATCCAACCGAGTTAAATGTCTTTGGCAAGTATTTTAGATTGAACTAAATTTGGGAAAATGATCCTCACCCCATTGATTGACATTGATAATCTCAACCTATCTACATTTTGAACCTTTATGGTCATTGATGACAAAGGAGGAGAAAAACAAAGATATTAGTGCTATGGGGAGAAAAACAAAGATATTAGTGTACAAAGATAGTGAAAAGACAACAAAGGGGGAGAATTTGACATAGGGGGAGAGATATGACAAAGGAAGGGATCAATTAAAATTTTGAGCACACAAGTAGGGGAGCAAGCTCATGAACTTGTATGGTGCATTTGAATGTGCATTTCACATGTTTGTTTGCATGGCACAAGTTTTTAAATTTTAATATCCATGCTTGTGTGGTGTATGCTAGTTGTAGGTTTGGATGATGAAATGAAAAACTAGCATGTATAGGTTTAAGTAACTAGACTCATGTTCACATTATGAAAACTAGACCCTTACTTCTAATGTTGATCTCATGGGGTATTCTAGTTTTTGTGTATGTCTAGTTACTAATGGTGCTAAGGATGGTATATTGGTGCACTCCGATTGGTATCACGCTTCAAAAGGTCCATCTTTTATACCTTAGCATCATTTGGTAGACATTGTCTCCTATATTTCCTATCTAAGCATATGTGCAAGCTACAATCCAAACTCTTAGCACATATATAGGGGGAGCAATTGCTACCATTTGGGATTCATGAAACTTGTCCATATCCTTTTACACATAGTAAATATACTTGGGCAAGCAACATGGATTCAATTAAATTTCAATTCATATCTTTGTGTAAGGGTTGTCATCAATTACCAAAAAGGGGGAGATTGAAAGCTCTAGTTTGGTTTTAGTGAATTGATGAAACCCTAAGTGCTAACCTAGTTTATCAAAGTCATTATAAGATAGGTAGCACTACTCCAAGTGGTGAAGCAAATGAAGATCATGACATGACGATGTTGTTGCCATGGTGATGATCAAGTGCTTGGACTTGGAAAAGAAGAAAGAAAAATAAAAGGCTCAAAGCAAAGGTATAAATGGTAGGAGCCATTTTGTTTTGGTGATCGATATACTTAGTGAGTGTGATCACATTTATGATGGATAGTCGAACTATTAAGAGGGGTGAAACTCATATCAAAATGCGGTTACAATCTATTTCACTAGCTCAAGATACTGTCGAGGACAAATTGCCCATAGAGTTGTAGCAACTCTTACAATAGTTTGCACCTATTTTTGCCCCACCCACAAACCTCCCACCTGAAAGAATGGGAGATCACAAGATTCCTCTTCTAGAAGGTGCTCAACCTTTCTATCTTAGGCCACACAGATACAATCCTGCTCAAAAGATAGAAATAGAAACTCAAATCAAAGATATGTTGGAAAAAGGATGGATTCAAGAGAGTACTAGTCCTTACTCTTCTCTAATGCTCTTAGTCAGAAAGAAGACAGGAGATTGGAGGCTCTGTGTAGACTATAGAAGACTGAATGCACTAATAGTCAAGAACAAATATCCTCTACCTATCATTGAAGAGCTCCTAGAGGAATTATAGGGTGCTACTTGGTTTACATCACTTGATCTTTGTTCTAGGTTTCACCAAATTCGAATGGCAGCTGGTGAGGAGTTTAAAACAGCTTTCCAAACACATAGTGGGCACTATGAGTACAGGGTAATGCCTTATGATGTCACTAGAGGTCCTGCAACATTTCAAACCATTATGAATACAGTGCTACATCCATTGTTGAGGAAGTGTGCAATGGTCTTTATTGATGATATCTTGATATATAATAAAACCTGGACTGACCATTTGGAGCATATCAAGGTTGTCCTCACTCTTTTGCAACAACATGGCTTTCATGTTAAGCTTGCTAAATGTTCCTTTGCTCAAAGATAGTTAAGCTATTTGGGTCATATTGTGAGTGAACATGGTGTTGCCACAAATCCCACAAAAATCAACACCATCAAAAAATGGCCTAGACCTAAGAATGTCAAGGACCTGAGGACCTTTCTAGGCATGCCAGGTTATTATAGGCGATTTGTACCTCAATATGGAATGATCAGTAAACCTCTCACCAATCTTTGAAAGAAGGGAACAATATTCATATGGACATCTGCCACTAAAGCTTCATTTCAAGCACTCAAACATGCACTCATATCTACTCCAGTATTGGCCATGCCCAACTTTGAGTTGCCCTTTATAATTGAAATAGATGCATCATCTACTGGGATAGGAGCAATACTTCAACAACAGGGTCACCCTATTGCTTATGTTAGCAAGGCCTTAAGGGTCAAGGCACAAGGGCTTTCAACTTATGAAAAGGAGTGTTTAGCAATATTGATGGCAATAGATCATTGGAGGCACTACCTGCAAACATCTCCTTTCATCATACTCACTGGCCAACAAAGTATGACACATTTAGATGATCAAAAACTTTCTACACCCTGGCGGCATAAGGCACTCACTAAACTCATGGGCATGACTTACAAGATCATATATAAAAAGGGCAGTGACAACAAGGTAGCTGATGCTCTATCAAGACTTCAAAAGTCACCGGTCTTTGATATATTTGCTATTTCTATTCTCAAGCCATTGTGGTTGGAAGATATCTAGAAGGCATATGAGCAGGACCCTCACTGCAGTAAACTTCTTACTAAGTTAGCAATATCTTCTCCATCAAACCATTATTCCTTACAAGATGGTCCCATCGGATACAAGGGCAGACTATGGATTGGCAACAGTCAGCAATTACAACACAAAATCCTTTCTACCTTGCATAGCAGTCCTATAGGGGGGACATTCTGGCTCTAAAGTGACATATAAGAAAGTGAAGCAGATATTTGCATGGCCTAAACTCAAACACTCGGTACAGCAATTTGTGGAGCAATGTACCACCTATCAACAAGCCAAATCTAAAAGGGTAGCATACCTAGGTTTATTGGCTCCTTTGCCAATTCCTAAAGGGGCTTGGAAAATGGTTACTCTGGATTTCATTGAAGGCTTACCCAGGTCATCTTCTTACAACTGCATCTTAGTAGTGGTGGATAAATTCCCCAAATATGCTCATTTTTTGCCACTCCCCCTCACCCATTCACTGCTTTGCAAGTAGCCATTACATTCTTGAACAATGTCTTCAAACTTCATGGCCTGCCAACAGCAATGATATCTAATAGAGACAAAGTATTTACTAGCAATGTATGGCAAGAGTTGTTTAGGCTTTTGGGAATAGACCTAAGGATGAGCAGTGCATACCATCCCCAGACTGATGGGCAAACTGAGAGGGTCAACCAATGCTTGGAGACATACCTTCGTTGTTTTGTACATGCTTGCCCCACTAAATTGTCTCAGTGGCTACCACTAGCAGAATATTGGTATAATACTTCTTTCCACTCCTCCTTGGGTCAGAGCCCATTCTTGGTATTATATGGATATGAGCCACGTCACTTCAGCATTGATATTTCACAAGCTTGTTAGTCCTTTGAACTCAGTGCTTGGTTGCAAGATAGAGAATTACTCCAGCAACTTATCAGGCAACACCTTATTCGGGCTCGATCCAAAATGAAGACCAAGGCTGACAAGCATAGAACTGATAGAGTCTTCTATGTTGGGGATTCAATATATCTCAAGGCACAACCATATGTTCAAACGTCACTTGCTCCTCGCTCTTCCAACAAATTGGCATTCAGATTCTTTGGGCCTTTAACAATTATAGAGCGCATTGGTCCCTCTACATATCGTCTCTAGTTGCCACCAGAATGTCATATTCATCTAGTTTTTCATGTCTCCATGCTGAAGAAAGTTGTACCAGCAAATGAACATGTACATGAGCTTCCTAACTTTGAACATGAGTTGTAGGTTCTAGATGCTATCATTGACCATCGTCTCAGGCGCAACTATGATCAAGCTATTCCTCAAGTACTTGTCTGCTGGTCTAATTTGTCGTCATCGCTCATGACATGGGAGGACGAGGAACCTCTGCATCAACAGTTCCTAAGTGCACCAGCTTGGGGGAAGCTGGTTCTCAAGGAAGGGGGGTGTCACCACCGGCACTTCCAATGCCACCGGTACCTCCTCTACAACTCTAGGTGCTAGCTTATCTGAAGGTGGACAGGAACTAAAGAAGGCAGCAATAGAAGGAAAGACATCTTCATCAGCTGGAGTGGGCCAAGGCGCTACAGCAAGGTCCAGGAAGCCGAATCCTAAATTCACTAGACCTGAATGGGCTAAGTGAGCAAAAAGACCTTGTGTGGCCCAATCAGAGGCAGCGCTGAGGCTCCCTCTTGTAAAGGCATCGAAGGAGGAAGAGAACTCAAACCTAGACTCAGTTTTGAACTGTGCCCAAAGGCGACGGCGACGGCGATGAGCTCGATGATCTCGTTGTTCGGTCGGAGTTACCGACCGAGGTTCCTTGTATCGTCACTCTTTACTATTAATCAATAGTAGTCCGGTTACATAACCTCATAGAGATTAAGGCAGTCTATGGCCTTAATATTCCTAAATTCTGAACACCGCCTATGATCGTCGTTTAAATTTAATGCAGACCACAACTCTAGAGGCTCCTAGCTCAAGCCAAACATTTTCTGGAGCACACCCTGAGCCACCATGGCTTCTCCTATCACCCAATGCTTCTGGTAGTGCTTCACATCATCCTCCTCACTATTGTCTGACAGTGGGTAGTACAAGTGATTATCTAGAGAGTTGTCCTGAACTAATGCTACCTTTGTGCTCATCTAGATTGATGGATCACCTGAGCAATAGCATGAGCACACACTCTCAGCAGCAATCTTAAATGTGGTAGGCAATGCAGCAAAGGCATCGGCTTCAAGGTCAGCGAGCTAGTTCTCAGGAAACAACCTCTTCAGTTGGAGCACGCGGCAGCCGCCACAGCCGCCAAGCTCTTCTAGAGGGCACCGGATGCGGTCATCGGCGAGTTCATGGGTGTCGGCCACCCAAGCTCCAATCATAGACATGATCACCTCATCTGATGGGTAGCTTGACGATGGGCTTGGGTCTGGCTATGTAGCCGCAGCGTCGCCACCGTGCAGGTAGTCTGCGTCGAGGTTTGGATACTCGTTGTTCTAGTTTTGAAGCAGGAACCCCGTAGGTTTCTAAAACGATCCATGATTTCCTCGAAGGGAAATCTACATATTACATCATAATGTGGTAGTCTAGGAAGACCAAACTATCACATTATCATTATCTAGTTGATACCACAGTTCATACATCACAAAATTACAAGATTACAAGGCATTACAACACTTGGTAACACACCTAAGTACATCGTTATTCTAGCAGAAATGCACATAGATCTTCATCAGAGTCGACATAGCATGTTAGTGGGTGAAGGCTCCTCCTTCACGGGCAATCATCAGAGTCAGCGTAGAATGTTAGCGGGCGTAGACTTCATCTCCTCAACCAAACTTGAGCGCATGAATGACACCACCTAATCCTTCTAATCTCTGTTGTCATTGTCGTAGAAGACATCCGAACCTGCCAAATATCTTTTAGTATGATTTGTACTGGCCACTAGCTCCCACCCTATGCTATTTGTGTTTTCTTTGTGGTAAGTGGAATGCAAGGGTAGAACAAAAGACCTATTTATGGTTGCAGTTTTCCTATACAAGTTCATCAATATTTTATAATAGTTCAACAAGTTTTAACCCATCCCATCCACCCGTTAACCCATCCCACCACACACATCTCACCACACTCACTCTCTAGGTGGCAAGGACGACTCCCTCTCGTGCATTGCCTCAACGGCCAAAGCCAGAAACCAACACCAAACCTAGGGGGAAGAAGAAGAAAGGACATCTCTCACTAATCAAGGGAAGCGTAGGTCATAGAAATGTCCATATCCGAGGACTCAGTACGTATAGATCGATCAACTCTGTAGAGCGTGTACACCTGGAACCACAAGATCACCATCATCGGTGGTGCCCCGCAAAGGCTGATACCGATTGCCTCCCAACCGATATGGTGCCACCCTACCACTCAGCCCTAGGCCACCCCAGAGTCCACCGGCACGCTGAGACTATGAGACATAGTACCAGGCCCCCAAAGGTCACTATGTTGTCTTAGGAGGGTGTGGGCCACATGCCCATACCTCCCTACACTATCCACTTCCAACCTAGCAGTAATCGCACCGTCCTAGTTGGTCGAGTAACCGTCTCCCGCCCATTCAGGAGCGAGTGGTGTGTACATAGGGTCCTATGATCCGGTTCTCTTGACATAACAATCCTTAGGGGGACCGGATAGGATACCTTCTCAAAGGGTGTAACCAACACCCCGTGCCTCGGCGGCACCTCCATCTTGGGGCTTCATCCCACAAAGACACTCCACCCTAGGATCTCCTCATCTCACATGAAGCCACCATAGGTACCCCTCGTAGGGGATGCCTTGGTCGCACCCCCTCAGCGAGACTTGTCCAACGACTCATCATAAGATGCTACCCAATCGACACAATCCTCACCACACACCCAAGACGCACGCCAAGATCTCCCCATTTGTTACCACATTATCGGCACCGAGTGCCTTAACCACTCACAAACAACCCTCCATCAAGCATCACATCACAAATATAATGTGTAGTAGAAGCAGTAGCAAGTAAGTAAGCGAGTGTCTAGCCTAACAGTGGGTGTGCAGGGGTATAGGTTGAGACAAGGTAATGGCTCACAAGCAAATCTACCATGCAACCTATCACAAATCATTTGCATAAAAGTAAAGCACTAGCATCTACATTATAGCATGTCTAATAGGATTCTATGAGGTTGGGTGGGACGTGGCACCTGTTGATTGGTCATCTCCAAGATCGTCAGCGTACTTGTAGTTGTTCTCCCTAAGGTCTTGTTACCTTTCGCACGTCCTTCCTCCAATGGGTTCTGATTCGATCAACGCTAACCTCGATGCAACTACCTCAGTAGAGCGACAAGCAAGACAGAAAGCAATCAATACTCTAAAAAGGCAACAAGACACAGAAGAACAACTACACCAAAAGAACACCAAGGCAAAAATGACTTAGCCCTCTCGGCGGATGTCCGATCCCTGGGCCAAAAGAAACAGGAGTCATTGCTCGCTAAGCATAAGTGAAAGGATCAAGATGCCCAAGAGGGGGGTGAATTGGGCTAATTCTAAATTTCTTTGCAATAATTAAACTCTAAGGTTAGCCTAATTAACGCCTTGTGCCTAGAAAGTGTTTCTATTGATCTAACGCACAAAAGTTTAGCACCCTAAGTTCCAATCCTACTCTAGCATGACAATTCTAGGAATGTAAATGACAAGAATTGAATTGCTCAAAGTAAATGCTCAAAGTAAAGAGAGAAGGAGGAATGCGGCGATGTTTTGCCGAGGTATCGGAGAGTCACCACTCCCCACTAGTCCTCGTTGGAGCACCCGCGCAAGGGTGTAGCTCCCCCTTGATCCACGCAAGGATCAAGTGCTCTCTATGGGTTGATTCTTCGACACTCCGTCGCGGTGAATCACCCACAACCGCTCACAACTTGAGTTGGGTCATCCACAAGCTCTGCCGGATGATCACCAAGCTCTTCAATCACCACCAAGCCATCTAGGTGATGGCGATCACCAAGAGAAACAAGCACAAACTCTCACTTGACCACGACAAGCCTAATGAGAAGGGTGGATGCACACTTTGCTACTCTTGATCTCACTAATGAGGGCTCTCTTTGGGATTCTCAAATCTCAATCACCTCACTAGGACCTTGCTCTTCTTGGCACTCTCAAAGGTGTTTCTCAGCTATTGGAATGAGCAAAAGTACCCCCACACACGAGTGGAGGAAGTATTTATAACATGGGCTGAAAAACGAACCGTTATGTGCCTCTACGGGGTGATCGGACGCTTTGGTCATGTTGACCGGACATGCCAATCAGTTCACCCCAAACTCCAGTGTTTACAGTGTGACCGAATGCTAGCCAGTGTCCAGTCAGCACTGACCGAACGCGTCTAGATGAGATTTTCCCTCTCTGGAACCTTACTAGAGTCGACCGGACGCTGGCCCTCAACGTCCAGTCACTTGATCTCTCAGCGTCCGGTCGCACCAGACGAAAACATCTCGGTCAAATGAACTGACCGAACCCTAAGCCAGCGTCTGGTCAAATCGGAGCCAGCGTTCGGTCAGTATTTGACCCTCCATTCACTTCCAATTCTCGATCATACGTGAATGAAGTCTGCTCCATTGGATATAAGGGCTATTTTGGAGCTACCTAGTGCTAGATTTAGCAAGTGTGCACCACACCTAACTAACTAGACTCACCTAGGTCAAGCTACCCATCCATACCCCCCTTAATAGTACGACCAAAGGAAAAACAAAGTCCTAAACTACTCTAAGTGTCTCTTCAACTCCAAATGACACTTAGAACTAGTCCATCCTTAACCTTGTCGTCCATCCTTTGAAAACCGAAATAATTTCCATCGTAGGGGCATGACCACCATGATTGCCCAATCAATCTCCATTATCGTGACCTAACTTAATTGCCTCTACAAAACATACGTTAGTTACAGTAATCACGTATTGTCATTAATCACCGAAACCCAACTAGGGGCCTAGATGCTTTTAATAAGCTTAAGTCATAGCCTAGCTAGTACTTCCTGAGTCGACTGTGTCGACCTGTACGGCCTCAATAAATATGGCATAGACCCTAGACCATCTTAAGCGAACACCACGGCTCATGGTCTTTCGATTCGGGCGTCATGGAGGTTGACAGGAATCGCAAAGAGCGGCTAAGGGGAAAGGAAGCAGTTCTAGTCTCTCTCTCTATCCATATGCCATTATAATTAACAAGAATCAAGAGAGGGTGGAACAGGGGAGATAAGAGAAGGGAGGTGGTCTACTTCTTCCAATCCACACGCCATGGAAAGAGATGGGGCATCAAAAGGAGTGACACAAAAGAGAACACAGTGCCCAACTACTTGTAGGGTACCATGACCTAGGTGCACTAAATGCACTAAGACATCCCTAGGGTTCTTAGAGGTGTAGTTGTCACTGCAAGAACCAAAGAAATGCTACAGACCAAATAGGTACAAGCATACAAGGGCTTAAGCACGATAGAACCAAAAAGAGGGGGACATGGGATTCAGCTTCCTTTGATCCACTCACCATAGCAAATGACAGGAATCAAAGGAATGGAATCAAGAGAGCAGTAAACACCAAACAAGCAAAGGGCTCAATCCACATCTTACTGGATCGACGAGGATTGAGAACAATTGAGGAGAGAAGAATGGAATCCGCACTCCTTTGACCAACTCATCATGGAACGGACAAAGGTTGGAAGAAAGGAAACATGATCCCACGATCCGAACCCACTCGTAGGGCACCATGACCGTGCAACTAAATTGTCACAAGGCAATCTCTAAGGTCCATAATGATGCGGTTGTCACTGCTACAACCGAAGGAATGCCATGGTCAAAGTGGTACAGGCATATGAGGTGGTTAGGATAAACAAGCGAGCAAAAGAGGTAAAGCCCGATGGTCATGGCGAGGCAAACTCGCGGCCACAAGCTATACCTACATGAGTTGGCTTCCATAAGTTCCACGATGGTCATCCCCTAGTTCATCTTCTATAGACTAATCTATGATGGGCTCATCATGTGCGGGTAGGAAGCGCACCGATGTCAAGCTCATGGTGGCCACGTCCTAGAGCCATAGAAGGGGGCGATGATCATGGTACTAGAAAGTCAACTAAGAGCGAGGGTTCAGGTTACGCTCGGCTCACGGCCACGGCAGGACGAACCCACAATCGAAACATTCGAATGAGGCACGAACCCTTGACCAGCTCGAAGGCTCGGTCCATAGACAGACAACACCACACAAAAACAACCGACAACACGAACAACACAAGAACAAGAGCTAAACCGACACTACGATGACTAGATGAAGTTGCACATATCCATAGCATCACAAGATAGACTGGTGGCGAAGGCACAGCACAGTCATAGATATAGATGACAAAAAGACGGAGATAGACCGGTGCGAAGGCACGGAACAAGCATAGGTATAGATAGATAATCATGTATAGGAGCAAGTAAGGAATGAAAAGAAAGAAAAGCAAGGGCTTTGTCGACATCGAGGTTGGCATCGACGGGGTTCAAAGGTTCGACCTTGACGATGAAGGGCCGTTGCGGCGTGTCCGAGCAAGCTACGGCTAGCTACTGGCCTGTTGTAGCCACCCTCGACCGGCTACTGCTTGCTGCTAGCTAGAGGCTAGCTAGATGCAGTAGCAGGCGGCCAGAAGCTGGCTGCTACCAGCTAGAGGTGGCAGCGGATGACTAGGCGGTGGCTGCTGCTGTCCGGGATGGGTCGGCGAGGTCCGGCAGCGTCGTTCAGCCCCAGCGGATGGTGCAGCAGGGTCGCTTCCCTGTGACGGTAAAGAATAGCGGCACGAAGGCCAAACTCAGGCAAGAACATGACATGAAGGAAGAAAGGAGGTAGCTTTGCTTCAAGGTGGCTCACTAGGATGGGAGATGGTGATAGGTCAACAATGAAGGCAATGAGGAAGGCTGCTGGTTGCTGCAGGGTTTGGCAAGGTGGAGGCTTGGCAGCGGCAGTTTAGTAGAGACGACAATAGGTCCACAGAGGAAGTCGTCATGGCTGCTGCGTTCCCGATGTCAGAGGAGCGGCACGATGTGGCCATGGCCATCACAGAAGGGAGGTGGAAAAGGTGCAGCCCTGCAACGGTGAGAGAGGTGAGACATCGGCGAGGCACTGGGTCGCTAGGGTGACTACATCGCTGTCGAGGCATGAAAGGCGTCGGCTTGATAGAGTAGAAGGCACGGTCGAGGTAGTGGAGGGATGCGGTTGGTCATGGTCGTGGCGGAGGAGAAGCCGACTGCTCGACCGTGGTGAGGTTGGTAGCCCAGAAGGCGTCATCTTGGACATGAACAGGGATGCCATGATCATGGTTCAGCTCGACTACGTGCGGGGCAAGGTGGTCGCGTCATGGCGTGGCTCTGACACCGGTGAAGTGGCTCGGCTGGCACAGCGACTTGAGAAAAGAGGGCCATAGGAGGGGGACGGCGTGGTGAGGGTGCCTGACGTAGGTGATGGGGTCCGATTCGACGAGGTTCACTAGTAGAGAAACGACCTTTGATCCCACCTCGAAATTTGGCTTTAGTCCCGGTATTTTTCGCACCTAGAACTAGAGATACCTTTAGTCTCAGTTTGTAGATCTAACCAGGACTAAAGGTCCCTGCCCAACGGCAACTGCGGCAGGCTTTTGCTGCAGAGGACCTTTAGTCCCGGTTGGAGTTACCAACCGGGACTAAAGGTTAACTTTTACTCCCGGCTGGTCCCTCCAACCGGGAGTAAAAGTCTACTCCCGGCTAGAGGCTCTGTCCGGGACTAGGAAGGGACCTTTAGTCCCGGTTTCTGTCTCCAACCGGAACTAAAGGTCCCCTCCTATATAGCCCAGCCTTGTTCCTCCCTGAGCCCAAGCCACTTCGAGCTCAGTGTTCTTGCTTCATCGCCGGCCTCTCTTCTTCCTCATCACCTGTGTATCACAAGATTTCTTCCATTCCTCCATCGATTCTTCGGTTCTGAAGGTTACCAACTTTATACTCTCATGTTTCATCAGTAGCTTATTTCATTTTGTGGACTAGATATATGTGGTTTTTTTTATGTTAGATTTTTTTATTTGTAAGCCAATTAAGCTCAAAATCACTTTAAAGTTTGCGTATTTGGATGAAGGAAGGTTAAAGTAGTTATTCAAAACTAGTATTGAGTTTTCAATTCTAGCATGCATAGCATACTTCATGGTTTAGAGATATAGAGAATTTTAGAGTTTTTTTAATTTTATTTGTTTATAAAATGAGAAATTTATATTATATTAAAAATGAGTATAGAGAGTAGATGGCAACTGCTTCTGGGTCCTCGGCCTCTCATCGGGTTCCAAAGCGACTGAGGCCGGACCTTCCTCTCATTGCATGCGGCAAGTGTGAGGAGAAGATTGTGATGGAGTACCGGGTGAGGAAGGAGTGTCCCAACAAGGGTCGTATCTTCTACAAGTGTCCGAATCGCAATGTGAGTTATTTTATCGTATTTGATGATTATGGTTAATTTATACTTATTTTCATGATGATTGTGATTAAAGTTCTAATTTTTTGTTTTAATTTCAGTGGGATGGCACTGGATGTTTAGGCTGGTACTGGGAGGAAGAGTATGTTGAACACGTGCAAAACTCTCTTCCACAGGTGGCTACGGCGGTTGATGAGGCAGTGATCCTGCGGAAGAAGCCCATAGATGTTGAACAAATGCATGATCTGTCTGTTTTAGTTGGGATTGGTCGTGAAATTCTTATGCTGCTGAAGTGCATTTTAGCTTTAGTTTTTTAGTGGTAGTTGGGATTGTCTACATTGTAGCGAGACTTTCATAAATTAATACCTTATGTGGTAGCATGCATGTCGTATAATTAACTAATTATGTTCTATATTTTAATATGGTATGTATGTCATGTAATGCAGATGAGCTGCATTGGATGTACAATGCTGATCGCCGCTCCCAAGAGTTCATTAAGGGCGTGCATTCTTTCTTACGTGTGGCCGAGGCAAACAAACATGATGGTTTCATATGCTGCCCATGTGCCATATGTAAGAATTTGAAGGAATATGTTAGCTCAAGGAGTCTTCATTCACACTTGTTGAAGTCGGGTTTCATGCCAAACTATATTTGTTGGACGAAGCACGGAGAAACCGGGGTTGTAATGGAAGAAGGTGAAGAAGAACAATGGAACAATGATGACATTATTGCTGAATATGGTGCCTTCAATGATACTGCAATGGGGGAAGCTGAAGAAGAGGTAGTGGCAGAAGATGAGCCCGCTGATGATCTTGGTCAGGCCATTTGTGACGCACAAAGAGAATGCAAAAGTGAAAAGGAGAAGATCAAGTTCGAGCGCTTGCTAGAGGATCACAAGAAATTGCTATACCCAACTTGTGATGCGGGATAGAAAAAGTTGGGTACCACACTAGAATTGCTGCAATGGAAGACAAAGAATGGTGTATCTAACAAGGGATTTGGGGAGTTACTAAAAATCCAAAAGAAGATGCTTCTGAAGGATAACGAATTGCCCTTCACTACGTACGAAGCAAAATAGGTAGTCTGCCCTTTGGGATTAGAAATCCAGAAGATGCATGCATGTCCTAATGACTACATCCTCTACCATGGCGAGGAGTACGAGAAGTTAGATGCATGACCGGTATATCATGCATCACGGTATAAGATCAGGCGAGATGACCCTGGTGATGTTGAGGGCGAACGTCCCATGAAGAAAATCCCTACCAAGATTATGTGGTATGTTCCTATAATACCACGCTTGAAACATCTATTCAGAAACAAAGACCATGCAAAGTTGTTGCGATGGCACAAAGAAGACTATAAGGTAGACAATATGTTGAGACACCCTGCTGATGGGTCCTAGTGGAGAGCAATCGATAGAGAATTCCTAGAGTTTGCAAATGACGCAAAAAACTTAAGTTTTGCTTTAAGTACGGATGGTATGAATCCTTTCGGGGAGCAGAGCAACAGTCATAGCACTTGGCCTATTACTCTATGTATCTACAACCTTCCTCCCTAGTTATGCATGAAGCATAAGTTTATTATGATGCCAGTGCTCATCCAAGGCCCAAGGCAACCTAGCAACGACATCGATGTGTACCTGAGACCACTAGTTAAAGAACTTCTACTTTTGTGGAATAGACCAAGTGTACATGTGTGGGATGAGCACAAATAGGAGCACTTTGACCTGCGAGCATTGTTGTTCGTAACAATCAATGATTGGCCTGCTCTAAGTAATCTTTCAGGACAATCAAACAAGGGATATAATGCATGCACGCACTATTTTGATGACATTAAAGGTATATTCTTGAAAAAAATATTAGCCCCCTGATCAGTTGAAAAGCAGTTGCACTTCCACGGAGTTGCCAAATCAAGATAACTCAATGCTATGTTTCCCCGTGGATGGCATCACTGCACCGTTTACATCATGTGCGCTACATATTCCAAAAGAGAATGCCACAATCATGGTGGCTCTCGGTGTTTTTTCTCCTCTAGATCCTACCAAGACACCAAGAATCCATGGGGCAATAATACCACCTGGATATGTTAACGTCTCAGTGGATAGAGTTAACAAAAGTTTTAGTGACCTGCCTCTTGACATTCCAGGAGGTGATGGGGAGAAGACTCTAGGAGAAGCAGAGAAAACATCCATACTATGACGCAAGCGCTACATCATTATTCTCGGGGTCTCTAGTCCACCGTTGCTTCCTCAACTGCCAGACAATAGGTGCAGACAAAAGTGAACGAAACAATTTTTCACAAACTTTCTATCGACATGCATGATTAATAATAACAATTTCTTATACCTAATTATTATTTTTTGTAATCACACAGCAGGGCCTCCGCCAACCTAAGTCCAATTATTCAATCTCCAGATCATCATAGTGCTCCGAGGAATCAGGTGGCAACGTCGCCATCGCCGCCACCTCCAAGGAGGTCTCCAACGCCTCCAAGGAGGTCTCCAACGCCTCCAACGGCTGCCCCGCCTCCCTTGATGACTAAGAGGAAGCCAACTCCTAAGAGGTCCACCCCACAAACAAAGTCGTTGTCCCACCAGCCGGTAAAGAAGAAAGCCTCATCTAATCCAGTTATTCCCCAAAAACTGTCTTTCGAGAAAAGTGAAAATGAATTAAAAGCTGCAGTAAAAAAAGATGTGGACAGTTTCTTCGAAAAAGTAAAAAAGCAACGAGAAGAGAGGGAGAACCTAGAGAAGTCATACTTCTACCTACCTCCAGATCTTCTAAGAAAGAAGGTAGACCAGAAAAAGCAGGAATCTCAAAAGACCCGGTCAAAATCGGACTACGACCGCTCTCTCACCAAGTCATTTGAGGCGGCGCAGAAAAAGACTAGACCAGGGAAAGGTATTGCACAACTCGGACAACAATCGCAACAATCAGTCCCCCCTCTTGTTGTTCGTAATGAATATGGTTCAAACTTAGACTTAGACGTCGATTTTGAGGAGCTAGCTCGGTTTTACGAGGAAACTGGTTTGGACCTTGTCCAAGTGCTCGCTGAAGGACCATCTGCTCTGAAAGTGGATCCTTGGAAGAAATTTGAACATAGAAAGAGTCTATACAACCCTAAGGCCTTAGATGAACTGGGTACGCAAATGTACCTGCTAAACAAGTGGTACATGGCGGCGTGTGAATGGGGAGAGGCCTTTGTTACTGTCAGAGTTAGAAACCAACATTACTTCCGTGGCGATGACGTTATATATGTCGAGTTTGAAGAATTACACCAACTATGCCACCTGGACTCTCTCGACAAAAGTCTCGTTAGCTGCTATTATCTGTAAGTGTGATTATTTTCTACTATTAAAGTGTGTATATATAAAGCTATATGTATATATATACATTATATATCCTCACACTATATTTTTATATATGCAGATATGAGATGACAGAACTCAGAAAGAGAAAGGATAATGATGTTGGTTTCGTTGATCCAAATGTCGTATTCAAACACCCTAATCCCCTGCCTCAATGGAAAGCCAAACTCGAGAAAAATCTCATGAGGTTCTTAGTGAACCAACAAAACAAGGACATACTCTTCCCCTACAACTTCAAGTGAGTGTTAAATAATTAATGTCGATCATATGGACATTTGTTCAATTATTTGCTTACTAGCTAAGCTATCTCCCATATATATACATATATGTTGACTCTAGCTAATGTCGATCATATTTGTGTATAAAAATATATGCAGCAATCATAGGATATTGATGGTTATCGATATGGCCAATAGTCGGTTGAGAATCTTAGACTCGTTAAGAAAAGAGCAAACAGAGTACCAAGACATGATAGATATTATCCAAGGGTAATATGGTCTCTCTAGCAACTATATATACCCCGATATCTTAACTACAACAATTATTAAAGACCAAATTAATGTTTTATTTTATTGGGCGTAGTGTTTGGAAAAGTTTCATTGAGAATCACCACATGAAACATTGCAAAGCGCCACTGGATGTAATCGCACACAAAGCAAGTACTATCTACATTTATATATATATAATTCAATTAACACCATGCATGCTTTTAATTCACTGGATCTTTTTTCTCATAAAAGTGGGTTCTGAGGCAAGAATAGGGGAACAACTACTGCGGATACTATGTTTGCAAGTTTATCGGGGCGTACACAAAAAGAACTCCTAAAGAGATCCTCAAAGTATGTTATATAAATATATTCATATATTCACAATTTCTTTTGTTGCTCATATATATAAGTAATCAAGTGACCAACATATATATATATATATATATATATATATATATATATATATATATATATATATATATTAATACTTTTCCTTTAACTTTTATTGAAGACTCTATGGTTGAAGGAAAAAGTCATACGACGTGACCAACTGAAAGCAATTCAAGAGACCATAGCAGGATTTCTTAATGACCAGGTCCTCAACCCCGCCGGCGAGTTTTACAATGACATCAACAAAACATGGAAGCCAAACTAGATAGAGTGATTTTGTTATCCCAAGGATATGATAGAATATACAATGCAACCTTTATTTGTAATATATATATATACACATACATACATATTATATGTACATAAAATAACGTACAATATATGTATATACATGTAATATATATGTTAGTTTCAAACTTTAGTTTGTACAAAATGTTTGAATATTATAAACATGTAGAATACGTATATTATTAGCAGCGTAGAATGCGTATTCGAAAACCTATTCGAAAACCAAAATGAATCATCAATTGAAAATAGAAACAAAAAAAGAAAAAAAGGAAACCTTTAGTCCCGGTTGGTAATATCAACCGGGACTAAAGGGCTGCCCCATGTGGCTAGGCCGAGAGGCCCTTTAGTCCTAGTTGGTCTTACCGGGCGCGAAACCGGGACTAAAGGAGGGGACCTTTAGTCCCGATTTGGTACTCTCGGTTCCAAAACCGGGACTGAAGGCGGTTGAGAACCGGGAGTACAGCCCGTTTCTCCACTAGTGGTTCCACCCCCGGGGAAGGAGTGCCGACCGGCTTCGACGTGGTGGCTGCAAGGATGAGGCAGAGCGTGGTGTGCTCGGTGAAGAGGAGGTCGACGACGTCGGGCATATTCGACTAAGAGCAGCTGGGCGGTGAGGTGGAGCTCAGCATCATGGGGAAGGCTCGGACGCTGCTCGAGGATGGCCGTGCCCGTGTCGGCGTGACCCTCGATGTCTCGACGGCGTCCGGCAGAAGCACGACGAGGCTCGGCACGCCGCTGACGGCAGCAGGGCGAGGCTAGGGCAATTTTGACCACTGCGGTGGTCGCGGTGCAGTGCAGAGGCGCATCGTGGAGAGGACAAGGTCGGAGCACGGCTTCGGTGGTCCTCTGCTCGGCGCGGACAGCAGAGGCGGCGGGGTGGATGCAGTGGGGAAGAAGAGGAGCTCATGGTGGTGGACGGGGTGGACGCGACCGCTATGAGCTCGAAGCAAAGCACGGCGTGGTCGACGTCGGGATCGGCGAGGAGAACATCGCGCCCACGGCACGACGCGGTGTCGAGGCGAGGTCACGGTGGTCGTCGCGGATGCGTCGACGGAGAGCGCTATGCGCGCGGTCGATGTCGTGGCACGGCGAGAGGCGAAGGGCACAGACGCAGCGGTGGTGGCGCGGCTTGGTGACCACGGAAAGAGGTAGGGCAGTGGCGCGCTCGCTGCTGGATGAGCGAGGGTGAGAAGAGGAGGAAGAGAGTGGCGGCGGCGGCTGGGAAACAAGCAGGCCCGGCCCTGGGGGTTCGAGCTGTTCAGCCGAACAGGGCCCTCGACCGAGAAGTAGGTATACTATATCCTTTCTATGGCCCCAAATAAAGTTAGAGCCCAGGAAGCAGGTAAGGCATGTGGCTGCCGATTTGTCATCCCTAGCGTCGATTCAGCTAATCGGCTTCCGCGTCCGCGACCACGTTCTACCCTTCCCCCGCGCGGCCGCGATTGCCTTCTTCACCGCTGCGAAATGCGACTCTGCGAGACTATGCGTCGTGCTGCCACCGCCGATCGGCTGTGCCCTGTGCCAGAACCAGCGACCGGCCGCCGGCCGACGGCGGTCATGGCTCACTCTCCATTCCTGCGTACGTACGGAGTAACAGAGGTAAGAAATTACCCTAAGCCCTTTGATTGTGTTTGTGT
Organism: Miscanthus floridulus; assembly: GCF_019320115.1. Lineage (NCBI taxonomy): Eukaryota > Viridiplantae > Streptophyta > Magnoliopsida > Poales > Poaceae > Miscanthus > Miscanthus floridulus. The sequence goes on along the minus strand of NC_089587.1, from coordinate 118,607,176 downwards.
ATGTGGTATGCCAAGTATATTCTTTAGATTTGGGATTTAGCAATCCCTTAGTATGACATTGGATTTTCTAAAATTCTGAAATTGAATTGAGTATTGCATAATTTTTTAAATTACTTACTAATTTCTAAATTTACACGCATTTGGAAGTGAGAAAAGAAAAAAGAAGAGAGGATAGAGGACTTGATACAATCACACAAGAAAAAAATATTTTATGTATATTATATTTATTAGAAACATTATTATATTATTTGAGTTATAAGGGCCCATCTTTCAAGCTCCGCTCCGGGTCACACCGGGCCTGGAAACAAGAACGGGAGCGGCGACTGACGTTCTCATAGGCGCGCGCGGGCTAGGGCTCCAGGGGCTCCGGTGATCCTCGTCGTCCGTGCCACGGACGGGACACGCGGCGCGGATCCCGGGCGTGCGTGTACGGACGCCAAGGCGTGGGGGCGCGTCTCCACATCGGGCAGCGGCGGCGGTGACCGGGAACGCAGGGGCTGCGCGGGCGCGAGCGGACTACGGCGCAGCCGACTGCGCAGCTAGGCCAGAGGTGGTTGCTGGGCCGTGCGGTGGAAGAGAAGGGTGGGGGTGAGCTGGGCTGGCCAGTCCAGGTGGGAAGGCGAGCAGGCCTTCGCGGATCAGGCCAAGAGGAGGGACGGGCCGGCGGGGAAGGAAGAGGGCTGGCTGGGCCTGGGACGCCGAATGGGCCAGCGGGAAGGGAGAGAAAGGAGTGGGCTGGATGTGAGGAGAAAAGGAAAAATGATTTTCCCCCATTGTGAATTATGTCTCAAGGAAAATGAGATGAATTCAAATGAGAATGGAGAGGAATTTCAAAGGAATTGAGAGGTGATTTAAAAGAGATTTGATATGAATTTGCTGCGGATTCAGGATAGATTCAATGAGGGGATTCTTGCTATGGCTTTGTGCACTCCAAATGAACTCAAAACCAGAGCCAACTCAAGAACAAGGCACACACCTACAATCAAATCTAGATGGATACAACGGTTTAGTGGTAAATCCTCCTAGGTTTGACTCAGGTTTGACCTAGCGACTACATGATTTACATATTGTAGAATTTTTTTTAAAAAGCTTGTATTTTGGTTACACGGAAACCCGGGTTGTTACCGTTTCCTTCACGGAGCTCCTGCAGCAGGCGATTCCGAGCTCGTAGTCACAGCGTGGGCAGGTCTAGATCGACGTGTCGCAGTTGTCGCTGCCATATAAGGACAAGGTAGTCATGCACAAGCATAATGTATGTGATTAATAAAGAATGAAACACGTATTGCAACGCTTCGATATCCCATGATTCATCCTCTCCTTGTTACGGAGTACTTGTTAGGGTACTTTCTTCACTAGTGCATCCTGCTAATTCACTTATTAACCCATCATTTGAAGTACTTACTCTTGTCAAATTTTTTAACACAAAACTAGCTACTAACTAATTTTCAATGACACCCTACAACATAAATGGTTTTTTCTTATGGCATTTGCACCCTAGGTCGTAACAAACTAGCGATGAAAAATCATTATACGCCGGCTCCAAAAACAACCAGGTCGTGAAAAGAAGGCTCGGACCCAAAATTTTCATTCATTTGGGCTTTGCCTCCCTCTCCCTTTATCTCTCCTTATCCCATTCCCAGCCTACTGTGATAGGGCCTTACCAACTGGTTGAGATGTGAACCATCTCTAATAGTGAAACACGGGAGGGCCTCCAACTCTAATTAATGCATGCTGCTCTAGGAAAAATAAGTGATGTTTTCGTTTTGACTTTAACTAAATATATATAAGAAAATATTAATATTTATAGTACATAATTAATATCATTAGACAGATCGTTGAATCTATTTGATAATAAACTTTTTTTAAAGGCAAATTTTATTAATTTTTTTATAAACCTAGTCAAACATTTTGGGACCGAGGGAGTACACGTACCAGGTCACCCTCTCCTCTTTATTATAGGCTGCCGGCTGCACGCTCAGCTTGGACAATGAAACCCCTGCGCAGAGTATATTGATGACAGGAGTTGAATTATTAGCTCGATGCAAGTCGCTTACGGAGACGCATATATGTACCACCGTACCTTTTATGTTGGCCTCCACCTCCTTCTCAGCGTGCTGCTCTTTGTTGAGCTCCGCTAGGCACGGCAGCAGGTAATGAGGCAAGTAGTAGTAGCTCGCGTTCTTGCTCTTAGCCACTTTCACTACTGGAATCTCACTTTTTCTATGGGTGATAATTTTTCTCTGCGTTTTTTTCGGAACGCACAGAAAAATTACGATTTTTCTGTCGGTTCTAAAATATCCCGATAGAAAAATACGAAAACTCACAGAAAAATTATATGATTTTTCTAAGCGTGACAATACACATACGGAAAAAATCAGCACTCACAGAAAAATGCAATTTATTTTGTCGGTTCTTTAAAAACGCACAGAAAAAAATATGTGCACGCACATAAAAATCCAAACCCTAACCCGTCGGCCGCCGCGCCCCCAAACACCCTCTCACGCACGCAGTAGACCGCGCCCCCTCCCTCACTCTCTCCTTTCAGCGCCGCGCCCCTCCCTCTGCGACTCAGCGCGGGGCTCCTCCCCTCCCCGAGCAGCGCCGCCACTCCTCCCCTCCTCCCTCTCCTTCTTCATCGACGCGGCGGGCGCGGCCCCTCTCCTTCACCCCCGACGCCAGATCCGTCACCCTCTTCACCCTTCACCTGAGCAATGCATCCGGATCCGTCGCCGCCGTCGACGACCGAGTAGATCCGCGCCCTCCCCCTTCTTCTCCCCCGTCGGCGCCCCTCCCCTCCCCCTTCTTCTTCCCCGGTGGGTGCCCCTCCCCTGCCCCTTCTTCACCCGGCCGGATCCGGCCCTCCCTCTCCCGGATCCTGCCAGTGGCTGCGGCGGCGGTGGTGGTGGCCGACGGCGGGGCGTGGTGGTGGCGGCGGCCCTCCCTTGGTCACCGCCGGTGCGCTCCATGACGCCAACGCCACTCGTGTCGCTTGCAGCTCCGCGTTGATGCCTGATTCATTAGGGTTTCGCCTCCCTCTAGATCTGGCTGTGGCACCACTTCCCTCCTCCAGATCTAGCCAGAGCCGCCTCCTCCCTTACCTCGGTGCAGATCCATGGTGGCCGTGGTTAGATCAAGAGGCCGCGCATGAGGTGGAGCAAGGACCGTGACGGTCCCCTCCCTCACCCATGCCGGCTGCGACTGGTAGAGACTGGAGCCACCGGATGCCTACTCATCCATGGAGGCATCCCTAGTTGCTGCGGCGGAGTGGCCGTCGGAGGCACCGACATGAGCTCCTTCGCCGCTAAGAGCCTCAACTACATCGGCATGCCCGAGAATCACGTCACCTCTCAAGCTCTGCCCACGCCTGGTGAGAAGCAAGCAAGTATGTCTTCGATTCCTTCATAGCTCTCCCTCAAGTATTGCCTTGCTCGGGCTTCCTTTTCAGTTTGCCCACCACTGTTGGGAGGAACGTCCCTTTGGATCTGTGTGGAATACATGTGTGGCTGTGGCAATGGATTCCATAGACATGCACGACACAAAGAAAATTAAACTGTGTTCAGTACTATAATGTATGGCTCTAAATTTGTTAAACAATTTGCTAATTTGATTTGTTATAAAGTCTGAACTTTCAAGGAATTTAGTGATTGGCAAGCTTGTGTCCCACGTATGTTATCTTGGTTGACTTAAAAGCAGTGTGAATAATGGTTTGGATATGCGTGAAGTGTTCTCACATCCTCATCCTGCATCATTTCATTATTTTATTCGATTTGTTATGGATGTGCTTGTCTGGGTAAGAAGAATGAGTCTTCTCATGCCTAGCTCCAGTCACCAGAATCATTGCCTTTGCAGGTTGACATGAGCACTATGCTGGAGGAAGCAGTTCAGTATGTCAAGTTCCTGCAGCTGCAAATAAAGGTAGTTTTTTTTGTGTCCTAGTTAAGTCAGATCAACATTGGAAAAAACTTTAGTTCACAATTCTAGTTCTCCATCATGCGCAACATTAACCTGTACATAGCATTGTTACATATTAGGTTTGGGAGAACAGAGCATTGTATACTCTGCATTTAAAAATACTAATTCGATGTGCATGCCTCTCATTTACGTTCCCTTTTTTTCCGTAACAGCTCCTGAGCTCTGAAGATACACGGATGTACGCACCTCTTGCCTATAACCACATGAGCATGGACCTCAGTCCAAATGTTGGTGTAAAGCAATCATGACCGTCCAAAAAGAGTTGTCCGAACTGATCCGATGGGAGCTAGAACACAGTGCATGGTTCATCTTTTCATAAATCTGTAATTAGCCCTGACTTTACATTCTTCAGTTGCTTCTTGCAAGTATGAGCAAGAAGTTCTTTTGAAATAAAAATTAGACCATGGGTTCCCTTGTCATATGAGATATCGACAGTTCACGGAAATGGGAATTTTTCTAGGGTGCATTAATGAATGTGCTAAACATTTGGATCTTTATATGTATGCTATCTATTATGTTGTGATGAAATTACAGTATGGACAGTCCATATTTAATATGTTGTTGCTACTGTTCTGTTTATATATAATTATTGTATCCAATTTGCTGCATGGTTAAGGGTTTTTCTGTCGGTGGTCTGTTATTTTTCTGTGCGTTAACCGAGACCGACACAACATTTAAATTTAATCTGGGCTAACGCAATTTTTCTGTGCGTGTAACACCCACAGAAAATCATTTTCCTATCGGGCTTTTCTTTTTTTCTGTGAGGATCAACGCACACAACATTTAAATTTAATATGGGCTAACGTAATTTTTCTGTGCGTGTAACACCCACAGAAAAATTATTTCTGACGGCGAACACACAGAACAATTAAATTTTTCTGTCATTATATTTCTATGTGTATTTTCTGATGGTACACCGTCAGAAAAATATTTTTCTGACGGTATTCGTATTTTTCTGTGTGTTTTCGCACACACAGAGAAATGCGAGATTCCAGCAGTGTTTGTCGGTCGCCGACTCCAACCACGACGCGGCGGCGTCCCTCTCTGATGCACCGGCGACGAGCATCACCTGCATATATACGTGCAACAGGATTATTAATCTCGCATCCTTCACTTAGCAAGAAAAAGAACGTCGTACAAATCTAACCGAACACCTGTGATTTTCAGCTTCTACGACCATCAGATCAGATTGGGGGCCCAATCTTTGACCTGAAATGGCCGAGCCAAAGAAAAAAGAACCAACCCTATATTTGAAAAAGTCTGGCCCGAGCAGGCCCGACATGCCCATCGGGCCAGCTTGGTCTAGCAATAGAATCCTGAATTTTACTAAACTTGACGTAAACTTGTATATATAGAGCAAGGGTGAAAGCACTGGACGTATTATGGCTAGACGCGAGTCATTGTTTGAACTTTTATAACCACGAGTCACCTACGAGATGTTGTGGGTACAAAGACAGTTCAGAAAATTAAAAAAAACATGGTAAAAGAAAATAAATTGTAAGAAAAACATTTTACTCTTTAATATTAGATAGAGGTAGAGATAAAGATAGAGATATATACTGAAGAATCATTTTAAATACGGAGGTTAGCGAAACAGAAAGGACTACTATAAAGTTTGGGTAAAGTGACGCATGCCTACTTGGAGTTGTTATTATTTAGTAAAAATGTGGTCTTTGCTCTCTAGCTACATGCAACAAAAAAAAGCTTTTTTTTTGTTTGAAACGGCAACAGAAAAAGCTTGGTGAAAATTAAAGGCCAGTTGTTGGCTGTTGCTGGGCACCTTCTGGACGCATGCAGAAGAAACAAACATCGTTGATCACTTGGTCCTATACACTCCTACTGATACTGAAATAAGACAAACAAAGCCACGAGGAAACGGTTTTCCGTTTCGCACCTACGTCGTCGCCGGTGTGCTCCGAGGACGCGCCGCCGCCCATCGCCGGTGGCGCCGCCTCATCGTCGTTTGCAGCCATGGATCGGAGCAGCTATGTATGCGCCTAACAAGAAGCCTAGGGCTTCAGGTGGTTGTGTGTTTTGTGTTGTGCTTCAGTGAGCATTTACATAGGCATCTCCAGCTCGCTCGATCCGGGGAAATTTATTTGCGGTGGGTGAGTTGGAAGAAAGCTCGCGATTGCTGACGCCATCAGATCAATCAGATAGGAGGCCAGGTCCGTTTATTTGTGGTGGCCGGTGGGTGAGGCCATGAAGGAAGGCATGAACGCGAAAGAAATGAAGGCGAGAAAGAAACAAAAATTAAAGAGTAGTTCCTCACCTTGGCGACGTCAGCCCGCCGGAGCTCCGGTGGCCCATCGTCCACCGCGGCAGCACTACCCTCGACAGCCTCCTCCCCGGCGTGCTGAAGCAGCTTCGCCGCGGCCATCCTCCTGGCCATGTTGCGCGTCATCCTTGCAGTAGCTACAGAGAGGAAGGAGGAGAGTGATGGATCGGAGCAGGGACCTTTACTAGGGAGGATGAGGCGCCTCGCTCTTGAATTCCTTTTCCTTTTTGACCCGTCAGCAGTCCGTGCCTGGTTATGTGGAGATGAACGGGCCCGGACTTGTCTTGGTGTAGAATGGTCGGAGGCGCATCTTGTTTGTTTTTTTTTTCACCCGTCAGCTGGGAGACTTGGGCCGCTGATCTGGGCCTGGTGCTGTCCAGATGCATACGAAACTAAGGGCAGTCCTAATAAAAAAACTAGTAGTTTCTATAACATAAAATACCGCATCAAAAAAAGTATTGCTTTTCAACCTATGGTTTCTATGAGTAATAATTATTTTTTCTTTCTCCCTCCTAACTCTATCTTCTTCCTCCAATGGGAGTGCGACACGAGCTCCCTAGAAACTGGTGGTTTCTCCCTAATAGTGATTTCATGGTTTCTTGGTGCATTGGGTCAAGAGTAGACCTGATTTCTTCATGAAGAAACCATTTCTATGATTTTTGCTCTATTTCTTCATTAATTACGTTGTCATGTCAACATTTTACCTACGTGACAAGTCATTTAATGAGGATAGAAACCATCATCAATACATCGTTAGCCGAGAAAAGGACCAGGATAAAGCGCGACATAAAGCGAAACGCGCGACGACCCCGTACTCCCTTTCCGTTTTAGGAAACGACGCCCGGCGCCCCTCCGCTTTTCCGGTTTTGAAAATAAAATACGAGCGCGCTACCCTGTCCCACATCCCTGCATGCGCATGTGTCTCAAGCGGACCCACTCTCCTCCACCCGCTCTGTGTCCATTGGGTGTATGCAAGCTGATGCAAAAAAGCCAAATATTTTCTTTCAAACTACTGTAACTTTTGATTGGTGCATCTATTTTAAATTCCGTCGATGTGTTATACGTGATGAGACGAACAAAACTAGATCTCACTTGCACATGTTTCGAAATATTTTATTTTATTAGCAAATTATGTATAATACATGTTAGGAGATTTATCAAATAGGTTACTACCATGTAATACTAAAGTTTCTACTCAAAAAAATACTAAAGTTATTATATAGTATGCACAAGCTCGGGGGCAAAAAAGTTAAAAAGGAATACTAAAGTTGCTACCATGTAATCCTATAGTTGGACAACATGAGATGCAAATGATTAAATAAGCATAAAATAAGCTGCCAACTGAGGGACAAGTTATTATATAACCCAATCCACGACCCCTATTCCTAATAATTTCTGCAACCTCTAATCCTAATACTTGTTGCGACCCCTAATCCCAACCCAATCTGCCTTGTATGTGTATGTGCTTTTCTTTTGTGGCAACTTATGTGTGCAATGGCTACCCTTTTGTGATAACTTATACAATGTAGGTGAAGCAACTAATATGCATGATTTAGGAAGGCATTCGAACATAAAAGGATGACTGAAAACTAAAACTAAAAAACATTAAAAAAGACTTGACTGAAAACTGAAATTAAAAAAAATCTTTTGTGGCAACTTATGTGTGCAAGGCTACCCTTTTATGGCAAGTTATACATTGTAGGTGAGACAACTAATATGCAGGATTGAGGAAGGTATTCGAACCTAAGGGTGACTGAAAACTAAAACTAAAAAAACATTAAAAACTAACTCAAAACTGAAACTAAAAAGAAATATACTGAAAACTGAAAATAAAAAAAAAACTCAAAAAACTGAGAATAAAAAAAAAGAAAAAACTGAAATAATGAAATTGGCAAGCAATAAAAAAATTAAATTGAGAAATATAAACTAAAAACAAAATTAGACAAAATGAAAAAAAAACAAGGACGGTTGTCTAGTTGCAGCCCATTTGGCAATTAGCATCTTTATTGGCTTTTTGTCTGCCACGGACAGCCAGCCCAACACGACGCCGACGGGCCAAGAAAACCTGCGGATGCACCGATCAGCAAAACGCGGGCCACCAAGTACTCCAGTCGCGTGGGCCAAAGAGTCGCGCGCTCCACCAGCAGCGCGACCGAACGCGCGGTAGCTTTTCCGTATAGGAAAAGCATCTAATCGATTTGTGTAGATTGACTTTTTTTATATAAAGGGAGGATTTTATTAAATCACGATCTTTATATCGAGTAGATACAAGTCTCCCGGCTTATGCGAAAAGTGCACACAGCCTGAACAAAACTAAAACAAAAGGAAAGCCTGGCACACTAATGATAATCAATCCTAAGACTAGATCGTTACCCATGTGCCCAGAAGAAAAGCATTGTGATCGCTTGTGTAGTGTTCGCCTAAACAGATTAAACGGCTGTTTAAACGGCTAGTAAACGGTAAACGATGGTAAACTGTTTTGTTTAGGGAGTAAACGGAAATTAAATGGTTGACCGTTTAAACGGTAAAAAAAAAACGGGAAAAACGGCCTAAACGGAACGGAGATAAACAACATTAAACGGGCTAAACAGCTGTTTAAACGGCCGTTTAGGCGAACACGAGGTAAATCTAGTTCATTTTTGTATGGATAAATTTGTATACTTAAGTTTATTATATTTATAAATGTGTACACTTGATATGTTTCATGCATAAATATCTATATTTGATTCTTTTCAAATGCATAAATATATATACATACCAACATAATTGATTTTTACTCGGATAAACATGTATAAATGCTAGAATACTTGGTTTTTTACATGCACATATATAATTATATGTATTTTTTTAAAAGTATAAAACCGTTTAGACCGTTTAACTTCGTTTAAACACCGTGTAAACAGCCTAAACGCTAAACGAAGGACGACCGTGTAAAGACCGTTTACCGTTTAGAAAAACATTACCTGTCAAGTGTTGCGATGCCGCCGTAACCAAAGCGAGAACTTCTGAAGGATAACCCACATGCGGAGCCAATAAATAACCAAATGTACCACCTGCAAGGGAGAATAAACTTTTTTTTTCAAATACCAAATCATATCTGCATAACTAAAGTGACCAACAAGTAGCTACCGCCCCTAGCAGAAATAAAGGATTTAAATCCCTCCTAAACCCATTTAGCCAACTCACAAACATGTGAGAAATACTACATGGTTGAGGAAGGTTTAAAGCAACGTGTATGCAACTCAAAATCGAACGTGCAAAGCGACATCCAAAGAAAATGTGCTTAATTGTCCCATTTTTTGTGGCAAAAGCAACACATTTCACTTCCTTGCCAATTGTGTTTGGCTAATTAAGTTATCTTTTGTTAGAATCACTACCCTTCGAAGCTACCAGAGAAAATTCTTTATCTTCAGCGGGGGGCCTTTATCTTCCAAATGGTTTTGTTTAAGTTGGGAACCTCTAGGTGAATCAAAGCCGAATAATGTGATTTAACAGAGAATTGGCCCTTCGAGTCCAAGTTCCAGCGAAACTCATCTTGCTCTTGTTAGCGTGATATTAGCAATGCGAGGAAGAAGCTCATTCTAGGCTAGTAACTTAGGCCCAATTAGATCACACCACCATGAAATGTTTAAAGGAGACGGACTAAAGACCTCAGCTACAGTGTGTTGCTTGTGTCTAGTAATGTTGTATAAGCAAGGATATTGTTCGCACAAAGGCACATTTCCTAACCACTTGTCCACCTAGAATCTCATTTGCGACCCATCTTTGATTGTGAAAGATCCAAAAACGTAGAATGTCTTGTTTCACTTTCATAAGACTAGCCCAAAAATGTGAGTCCCACTTTTCCAGTAAGTCTGAGATAAAGGTTTAGGGCCTAAATATTTATTTCGGATAAATTGCTGCTAGGTCCCATCCATCGTAAGTAGTTTGAAAAGCCATTTACTAAGAAGTGAGGTATTTTTAATATCCAGATCATGAATTCCTAACCCCCTTGATCCTTCGGCTGACAAAGTATGCTCCACTTGGCAAGGCGATACTTCCTTTTTTGGTTTTCACTTTGCCAAAAAAAATCTAGAACGAGAGTAATCTAATTTCTTCAGCGCTCCTCTTGGAATAGCAAAGAAAGACATCATTAGCCCTTGGCATAATTGATCGAAGACCGAAGATCGAACTAAACTAACCGAGACCGAAGTTTTCGGTCACTAGTTCGGTCTCGAGTCTATACTACCCGAACTTTTTACGGTTAGTTCGGTTATATGCCTCGGGTAACCGAACTAACCGAATATTTAGATTTTGTTGATATAATGTGTACTTTAGACTGTTATTAGTAATATAATATTTATTCTAATGGGTTTATACCCACCATCATACTTATCACTTTGTTTAATATATATGTTGTATTATTATTTTTGCCTTGAAATAGAAAAAAATATTGCTAAGATTTGCTACAAATTATACAGTTAGTAGTTGTTTTGTCTAGTCCGGTTAGTTCAGTTATGACCGAGACTAAACCGAGCTAACCGAGACCGAACTTACCCGGTCCTGAGTTCTGAAACTAACCAATCGGTCTCCGTTTTTAGATGACCGAACTTTCGAAATAACCGATATTATATCCCCCCTTTTAATTGGCAGAAGCGATTGAAATAACAAAATAATCATGACTATATATATGATATATAATCTACAAATGCCTCCTTGCTCAATCCGGTGGAGTTCCACTAACAGGATTTGCTTCATCACAAGATAACAACCGGATGCATCGTACAGTAGACTGATGACATCATCGGGATAAAAGCAGCTAATAGAAAGGAAAAGTGCATAAAATAAATAAAATTAGTAGTATAGGAAGCAGCGAAAGATTACAGTAGATATCTGTTGGCGCAATGTAATGCCTCTGGATCCAATGTGAGTAGTAGAAAATACAAAAATCTACATCTTCTGTTCACGGTCTGTAATAATTTATGGTCACCTTACTTGTTTCAGTAATAGTCCGGTCAATCAATCTTGTGCCTTCACTCACGGGTCGTTACCATACCTCTGAAAACTTATAATCAGCTGCTGCTCAGGGGCACATGGGGCAAGAAGACGCGCTCCTTAATCAAACACCATTTGGTGGAGGCGGAGGCGGCCCTCGACTTGGTAAGCGGCGGCCGCCAGAGGGTGCTACAGCAGACGAATTGGTCGATCCAGCTTCGAATGCAGATTTCCATTCGTCACCGGAGTATCCCACCATTCTCCTCGGGCTACTCTCTGCAGGACATGATTGGCGATGAAATGCATGAATAAATTATAGCAAAAACATGCTGTACAGGATTGACATATCATGATGTCGCAGAGAGCACAATCTTAGGGCACGTTTAGATGCAAAAAAATTTGGGTTTTGGTGACTGTAGCACTTTCGTTTGTATTTGGTAATTAGTATCTAATTATGGACTAATTAGGTTTGAAAGTTTCGTCTCGCGATTTCTCACCCAACTGTGCAATTAGTTTTTTTTTTCGTCTACATTTAGTACTCCATGCATGTGCCGCAAGATTCGATGTGATGGGTACTGCGCAAAAAAATTTGGGAACTACACAGGCCCTTAGATAAAAGGAAATTCACACATGGCTGTATAAAAATTGAGAAAATAAAGATCAACAGCACTTTGTTGGGTCTGGTGTATGTATATATGAGGAACATATATAAATAAGTTCCAGAGATCTCTACAAAGTTGATCATAACATCACAGTTGCAGAATGTGTATAAAAAATGTAGCTACAATATTTATTGATCAACAGCATTTCTTGGAGCAATTTTCATGCAACCAGGCAGCAGCCCCAAATGTACGTTGATTCATATAAAAGGAATTGACTTACCTGATCCAGCCGAATCTGTCGACAAAGTAGCACTGGCTTGCCGATTGTCATGGATGCTGAGCAGGCGAGTGACCTTGGAAAGAAGGGATGACTGCAGCTTGAATTTTTCACGCTTGCGCTTCACATTATGGTCCTCCTGGATTAACTCTTCAATTTTGGCTGCGCTTTGCGTGCTAACCACAGAACGGAGCTGTGAGTTTGTTACTTCAATTTTCTAGGTAAGAAATATTTCAAACTTTAATGGCTGTAATTGACTACAATATCTGTATTATCATCCAAGTCATATATCAGAGAAAATTCAGAATATCCAACATTGTATAGTCATGTTCTTGTACTTAAGTAGCTCTAATAAATCGACTGGTACCAGCAGGTATTACATAAATGATGTACATATATGCAGTGCAAAACCATAGAAGCAACTGGCACCTAAGAGGCTGAAACAGCAAAACCTGAATCAAGATCTTAACAAGAAGAAGTTTTCATTTTCATGAAAAACATAGCAATATGTACCACTAAATCAACTTTGAACCTTAAGAAAGATGAAATCAATAACGTGGTGCTCAAATCACACAGATACATCACACAAGGAAAAAAAAGTAATAAGTTTTTTTCCCTGAAAATAACATATTGACAATGAAATACCCAGTACCCGGAAATAATTTGATAGAACCAACCTTATGGAAGTATACAACTGATTAAGCATATCTTCTTTCGCTTTCTCTACTTGGCAGAGAACCACAGCCTGCTCAACTAGAATAGTAAGACATTGCATGGCATAAAAAGGAAATTAGGAAATCCTGAAAAAGATTGTCGTCTTAACTTGGGGACATTTGCTGCAAGACTGTTGAGGACTGCTTCCACATATCCACGGACTTCCTGGGATATCCATCTAAGCTCTTCTTCAGGGTTCACAGGTTTCTTGAGTATTGTATCCTGGAAGGATGGTATGTACATGAATGGAAAATATTTTACAAGAATGAAGAGCAAATGCCACATAATTCATCCTTTTCTGCTGTAGTGGAAGGCTTCCAAAAGTTCTCATATGGGGAAATGAAAGGGCAGAACCAAATGCAAGCATTACAAATTCCGTTGACAAAACAAAAATGTAAGGTCTTGCAACGTACTAGGGAACCATCTGAATGGCTTTGTTTCATTGGTCCGCCACCTTCTGAAGAGTTTTGTTTCTTTGCAGCAAGCCCTTTTGGGTCAGCAATGCTTTTAATCTTGGTGACCCATTCAGTTTTATCACTCATACTTTCAGCCTTCAGTATAACAGCGTTATGAGCTGCCACGGTAATTACTAAAATTTAAGTGAACACTTGGAAAGAAACATCAAAGATGTAATTAATTAGAAACTATAACTGAGAAACATGTAATGAATTAAAAAATAGATCCAAAAGTACCTTTCAACACATTTTTATATGCAATCTTGTGAGTAATCTTGAACATAAGACTAGAATCTTTTCCAGTATCAACCATATTTGCCTTTTTAGAATCCTTAGAACTTCTTGGAGGATCTTCATCATCTAAAATCTCTTCAAGATTACAATCCTACAAGTTGCAAACAAAAATTAATGCAATGACAGATAATGTAACTGCGTGATCAATTGACCACAAGGTAGCACTAGGAGTACTAGGGTACCAAAAACTAGTGAATCTTAGCCAGTCAATCTGACCACATCCTCTTGTTGGCATCCCGTTTGGATCAAGCCAGTTCACCTAAATTTTAAATTCTAACTGCATCTATATGTCGAACTTCAAATTGGCAGAAAGGAAATAGAAAACATTTCTTCAAACTAATAAAGAATAACTAAGCCTGTTGCTTTAGCAAGACCTGGAACTGGCCGAACCAGTTCTTTGCACCTGATCATCTATTCAAAACACCACCCTTTCTGACTACTCTATTGACAACTGATTTATTATGGGATTCAATAAGATTCAAAGCCCACTAAGGGCGTGTTTGGTTTGTGGTCTCTCCTAGGCACCTACCAGGCATTCGATCCTGGCCCCACAGTCGACTGAAATAGGACGCCTGGGAGCGCTGCCTGGGCCAGGCAGCTCCGGCGAGGAGAGAACCAAACAGACCCTAAAAGCTATCAGATATAAGCTAAACATATTGCATCAACATAAACCTGAATGCCCAAATCGCAATAGAAGAATCATGACTCCCCTCCAAAGAAAAAAAAGAAGAATCACAACAGAAAATTACTGAAAAACTTTTACTACCTCCAAATTAATGACACCCCGAAAATGTCTCTCCTCTTGTTTCTTTGTGTATCCAAGCTGGGCACAAAAGAAATTTTAGAGCCACCATAAATGGTAAAAAGGAATGGATGAGTATTTTAATGCTGATACAACCAACCTTTCCGCTTTTCTCATTTAGAACAAACCATCGCTTGCTCCAGTCATTTGCTTTTGCGCGTTTTTTGAACAAAAAACCTTTAGCAGAGAAAACATGCACTCACTATGTAATTAATCCAAGGCAAAGATTGAAAACACAAAACAGTTCTGCTTATGGATAGCTCTTCCATCTATTTTACTTATTATTATCTTTACCTAATAAGATTAGCGATGGTAAATATACAATAATTGTAGTAGGGCCATACCAGCAATAATTTCTCCTGCAGGACCTAAAACTTGTATATTTGATGCCTGTTTCATCTCTCCTTGATGTGAATTTTTTTGTGGGGTTGTATCCTGAAATGGAAACAACCATTTTCACAGTTATTAACATGATGTTTTTGGATACTATGAGACAAACACTATGGGGTAACAACTACTGTTCAAAATGTTTAACTATCCATACACAAGAAATTAGGAAAACATAAAGTAGGCACAATGTATAGTACAGAGTAGCATACTCTGCTTTTGTCTGGATCCTGGCCCTTCCTTGTAGAGCGATTCTTCAGCTCGTCCTCTTGTAGTTGCCTTTCCATCCTGAATTTTACGACTTGACAATTAGACAGAAAAATAAAACGATACACCATTTTATTGAGAATGTACAAGACGGGTGCAAACTAGATGAGAATGTCTGTCAGTGGAAAGGAATTGGATCATTCATGAATAGACACTTTAGTGAACATGATTTCTCATAATATATCGACAAAACCCTGGCTTCACTTATTCTGATTATGAATGGCAGAGATATTAAGTCTTAACTATGTTGAATTTACAATGACACAAGTAGACAGTTCATTATACATAAAGGCGGTTTACTCGAATTCCAGAATACCATTAAAAAAATATAGAACATTGAAAATAGTTGTGTTCTAAGTTGAAAGGGGATAGGTATGAAATAACTATATAATGAAGGAGGACATCAACAAGTTATTTACATACAACTTTTTTAACATTTTACATAGCAAAATCACCTAACCTTCTCTGCACTAAGCGAATAAAATGTTGGGGAGGTACAAATGCTCTCTCCATGTCAACTAGTGCAACGACCATCTTTCTTGCCTCATTCTTGAAACCATCTAGAGCAGCAGATGCTATTGCAATTACCTTGCCAGCAAAGGAAATAAAAAGGGTTACTGACTAACTAATAAAAATCTTTGGCTCTTAAACACACTTTAAGGATTTTACCTCCCGTTTAAATGGAGGGTATCTACCAAGTCCTGGAGTTGCATTTGCTGCAGCTGATACTATGTCTAGCAATACACGGTGAACCTGATAACAATAATTCCAAGGAAAAGTATTGAAAGGTAACAATGTCATAAGAACACTAATTTTATACAGAAGTGGTTACAACTTCATTTGAACAGGATAGGTAAGGTCTCTGATCAGCTAATGAATTAAAATAATAAAGCATTACATACGTGAAATATTGGCAATTTCAGTAGCAATGGCATGACTAGACTAGTGAATATGCTTGTGGAATCAGGAACTACAGAAATTGACATGAGCATGTAAGCTAAAATGAATGCAT
Organism: Miscanthus floridulus; assembly: GCF_019320115.1. Lineage (NCBI taxonomy): Eukaryota > Viridiplantae > Streptophyta > Magnoliopsida > Poales > Poaceae > Miscanthus > Miscanthus floridulus. The sequence continues at coordinate 118,591,142 of NC_089587.1, read as the reverse complement.
CTGTGCGTGGGTGTGTTATGTGTTTTCGGATGTGTTGTACTTTCAGTTCTCTTCTTCTAAATGCAATGATATGCAACTCTCCTGCGTATTCGAGAAAAAAAATGAATAGCCATAGCATAGTTTCTGGGTCCAGGTTTTGATTGAATTAATATGCATTACATCTTTCAATCTTAACATCACAACATATATCCGAAACTTTTCAAGACGTAGAGTGCAACATGACAAATTGAAACTAGGTATTAGCTGTTGAATAATTCATCTCAATCTATTCCAAGGGACCAATGGGCAAATATACAGATGTATAAATATACAAAGAAGCCCCTATACTATGGGATAATTACATGTGACTATATACATTTGACACCCCCCTTTTTTCTCGAACTATGCCTGAGAGTTGTGCATCATTTCATCAAGAAGAAGAATAAAAAGATACAAAAGGGAGGGAAGTAAGAAACCCCCTCCTCATGGGGTTTAGTCAATGCAGCATACTAGAAAATAAACTAGGGAAACATGACCAACTGCCTCAAACGACCAAGGACCTAGGGATCCAAGACCAACGACCTAGCAAGGAACTAATGTAAGGCCGAAGCTCCCGCCATACACCATAGATTGCTCTCATTGGCCATTGTATTGGAAGCAGCGGGTGAGGACACCATGGATGATGTAGCGGAAGTAGTGTACGGCAGATGAAGGTGATTAAGGATGTGGAGACCCTTATGTTCTCTATGGCAGTGGCTAGTCCCAACTATCTCCTAAGTTCGACAGTCTTGAACAAAGCAGGAAGAAGAATCAAAACCAACATGATAGCCTACACAAAGAAGCTGCATGGACTGCTTAGGAACTATGAGCTAAGGTGAGAGAAAAGTGCCTTGATAGCTAACTGGAATAGTCTTGGCATCAGTTGCCTGAACAATGACAAATAGCCAGAGGTCCTTAGAAGTGACAAAGGAAGAATCTGGTATTAAATGAAAATAGGCACCGGAATCCAAGATCAAAATACCTGGATAAGACAGAGCAATGCCAGCAGAGCTTGACGTGGATTGGTTAGTGAAGCACTGAAGGATGGACACATGTTGAGCAGTCTCACTTGGTGATAACATGTTCACCTTGAGAGGTGCCACTTGAGAACTCCCGCTGAAGACCACCTGAGGACCCTCCCCCTCTTTAGAGGAACCATGGACATGGCCTTGCTTCTTCATACGGAGCATGAATACCTCCACCTCTTACAATAGGTGGAGGCCCATGCATGAGTAGCTATCGATGAAGTCACAGCTAAGCTGTAGTAGTAGTAGGCACAACAAACATAGCTAGAATAACAAGTGATGGCTACTCATAGATACTACAAAACCAAGTCTCCTCAGCTCGAAGTGTAGTAAGGACCTCCAAAGTAGCCAGTGATGGTGATCTACTCACAGGTTGAGCATGAAAAGGCTCAAACTCTAGATAAATCTCATGAGCAAGTCAACATGCATTGTCAATCACGTTAAGCACATTATGAGCGCTAGAAGGTGGAGCCACTAGAGCAAGTTGGAGGATCCATGTCGTCAATCTGATGCCATAGACAAGTGAACTACAGATAAAAGACATCCACAGTGGAGTCACCTTGCTGGAGGCTAAAACTCGACCTGCGGGGGTTATGACGGCCCCTGGGTTTTCTCTTTAAGAAGAAGATCTTCTCACACAGATCGAGAAAACCCCTGAACTCCCGTCCCCATCCTGACGCAGCGGTATCCGTTGCCCTGTGAGAACCGGGCCGGGCCATAACTGCGCTTTGGCACATTGGGACGGGTGAGGGGATTTTTTTAACCTCAGCCTGAAATTCTCTCCCACGGAGAATCGAACTCAGGACCTGAGGAGTACCGCTGGGTCACCTAACCGTTTGAGCTAGGCGCCCTTTGGCCACCTTACTGGAGGCTAGCAAGTTGCCCCAACAAGTAGTAGTAAATGGCCTCACCACCTTGTCAGTAATGTTCCTCGAGGTACATACAAATCATCTGTGAGGTAGGAAGTTTGACGATCTTCATGGAAATGTAATGTCTCACTCAAGAGCATCAAGAGCAACCTAATAGGCCTCCTAAGTTTTTGCAGCATCAATGGCAAGAGCATCATTATTGCCTTTGTGGCAGCCTCATCTCCATATCCACCATGGCTAGAGATAGCGTTGCCGAGGATATTAGCAGGACGGGCATTGGTGGACAGGATCTTATACCCCTAACATGTCCCAACTAGCATAAATGTCTAGGATGACTCGCATGCCATTCTTGATTGTTGGTCTTGTCCAACTTGATGATGGATGTGGTCTATAGAGGGAGCAGAGGAGCTACCATACTCTGGGAAGCCGGCAGTAATAGCACAATTAGTACTCTTGAGCTGATTTGGGGCGAGCCATGACTTTGATGATGGAGAAGGAAGCAGTGCAGGCTGGTTTTGCTGCAAGAGAGGCAGGGGTGTCATCAATTTGGGGTGGTCGGAAGGTACTATGATGGTGATCAGAAGGGGTGCGACATGGGTGTGCGGAGCCATGGGTTGCAGCCTATGCAAGTGGGGTAGTGTGCAACTCAAGCGAGTGGGTGGGACGCTACATGAAAGGCCAGAGCGGCAGTTGCGGTCCAGAGCAGGAGGGCACAAATTAAGGCGACATCATAGTTGGAGAAGTGGGTTCAGGGTGTGTGGAAGAAGGGGAAAGAGATAAAGATAGACATGGTGGCTATGAGATTCACCGGCCACTCGCTAGCTAAGTAGCTATAGTGTGCCGGCAACAACTAATGAAGCCAAAGAAGGATCTAGAAACCTTACCACATTAGAGTAAAGCATCTAATCTATTCCAAGGGCCCAATGGGCAAATATACAGATGTGTAAATGTACAAAGAAGCCATATACTATGGCTCATTACATGTGACTATACATTTAACATTTGCAATGTACATGTAGATGAAACCTTGAAGAGGTCTACATCATTTACTAGATTGCAGTGACTACTAGTTCATGACGGAAGAAGGCTAAAGGAACTCGAATATTACCTCATCCACAAGGAGTATTGATGGTTCCTTTGCTAACTCTAAAAGCCCTTTTATGAGAAACCTTAAGCCTTTTTCGGGTGATATCAGGTATGGCTGATAACCATCAGCCTCCAAAACAACCTAACATAAAGAAAAATGATGTTATAATAACCATAAGTTTGACAAGTTCAAGTAGAGTTGGCTTTAATTATGTTTTATGTACAACTACTTACCTTTTTGACATTTTTCATATCAAAATGCTTGTCCAGAGGTAGTTGTTTGATCCTAGTTGGAAACTTTCCCTCAAAACTTGCAACAACTTTCCAACCCCCACCCTGCATAAGCAGTAAAATTTCGAGGACTTCTAAATTCTAGCAGGTCTTGAAAAAGAGAAATTTCATAGAGGGGCAAATTAACACCTTCAAAGGCATATTGGTATTTCTGGTATGAATAGTATTGCAACTAGGATGTGCTTACACATTTAAGATAGAATAAACTTTATATAAAACATCAATCTCACTAACGAAGTCTACAAATTAAGTTTGTGCACTCATTCCATATTCATTAAGACCATCCTCGTTCCTCATTCCATGTACTTGAATTGAAGTGCCTCATTCGCTTAAGAAACCAACCAAGGCTTCTTTGTGTTCACTTATTGACAAGATTGCAGACTATTTTATGAGTTGGAAGGACTCGCTTATGAACCGGGTCGGTAGACTGACCATGGTTAAAGAAGTCCTCACTTCAGCTCCTCTTACCTCATGATTGCAATTTATCAATCTTTCCAAATGTGCCAATAAAGAAATTGACAAGGTAAGGAGTTTTCTCTGGAAAGGGCATCAGAAGGATAATGGAGGCAATTGTCTAGCAGCATGGCCAAAACTTAGCCGACCAATTGAATATGGACTAGGGATTATTCATGACATTTAGACACTTGAGTGGACACTTCGATTTCATTGGGTGATCTATCTTGTCCTGGTGTGGGCTTTTCATGCAAGTGCATCCTGTGGTAAGGTTATGTATGCTATAGCTGTTGATACAATAGTTGGGGATGGCATGTCAACCAAGTTTTGTACAGATCGGTAGCTACACAGTAAATCATAGCCAGAAGTTGCTCCTAATCTTACTGCTTTGGTGCCAAAACGAGGGCCAAACAATTTATTTGTGCATGAAGCCCTTGCTAATCACAAATGCATTTTGGAATTTCGAGAGGCATTAACAATTCTTGTGTTGATTGGATATCTAAACCTTTGGGAAATTTTAGAGGAAGTCCATTTAAATCTTGAGGTACTGGATCAAGACAAGTGGATATTTACAGAGAGTGGCACATATTCTTATAAATCAGCATACATGGCCTTTTTTGTTTCAATCAACGGATTCAATACTAGGAAAAGGTTACAGAAATGTTGATCTCCCTTACGTTGTAAAGTCTTCCTTTGGGTTGATATATTTATAGATGATGGACAGCTGAGAGACTAGCGCGGAGAGGACTTCCACATCCTGTGTAGTGCCCATAGCGTGAGCAGGCGCAAGAAACTTTGAACATGTGTTAGTTTCTTGTGTCCTAACTCACGATTCTATGTTTTTCGTTCTCCAAAATGTGGTCCCCCAAGCAGTTCTGTCCCCTAAGAGATTCATCTCGCAATAGCTGGTGTGGTGTGGAGCTCTCAAGAGGATAGGAGGACTCAAAAAAGGTTTTAACTCTTCGATCCAATTAGTTACTTGGGAAATTTGGTTCCCAGATCCCCAGAAAGTACAGCAGTCCGTGCTTCATGAACGTTCGTTGTGGTGTGCAGCTGGTGCAAGGCATCCTCAGATGCTCTTGCTTCCCGAGTCCATTTATTTTTTATCTTGGGGATTGGTCGTTCTTTTTTCCTTTTTATATGGTGCGATTTTTGTATCTTTAAGGCAGTTACAGCCTATATCCTAAAACCCTTTATTTCTTCTTTAATGAAGTGATCCACAGCTCTCCCGCATGTTTAAGAAAAAAAAAGAAAGCAAAGGTGCAACATACTTTTTTTAGAAACTGAAAAGATCAAACAAGTGGCACATAAAACTTCTACAAAGCCTTTTAATACATTGTACAATTGTGGCCAAGTCCAAATCAAGGATGGTTCAGACTGGCTGGTTTATGATGATAGAAATACTGCACAACATTACAAATGAACTGATGCTCAAAGTTTCTAATATCCTTTACTTTTGACGAAAATAAACCTCAGATCATGAATACATCTAAGCGATATATAGGCCAGCAGGACGTGATGGTTTCAGACTGGCCAGTTTATGATGATAGAAATACTGCATATATAACAGCACAAATGAACTAATGCTCAAAGTTTCTAATATCCTTTACTTTTGAGGAAAGTAAACCTCAGACTATGAATAAATCTAAGAGATATATATAGGCCAGCAGGGACTGCATTAGATTTACTAACCTCACCCCCAGCAATATGTTCAAGAAACTTATCCTCATATTCTCGGCAAAGTCCTAAAGCAATTGCCTTGGTTCCATCAGAACTTTGGGCCATCTGTTCTCCAAGCTTTCCTAATTCCTCTTGGACAATTTCAGACTTCCCTTGAAGACTAAAGTGATATGAAAGAGGAATAAAATTATCATTGATTCTAGCATACCACTACACAAATTGACCAAAAGGAGCGGCTTAAGTTTTTACCCATTAAGGAGATTTGGCAGCCTAGCTGTTATCCTTGTTTTTATCTGCTTAGCAAGTGAATCAACTAAAGCTACTCTCCCAAGCTTACTTTGGGGAGCTCCGCCAAGAATAGATATAAGGGTTTTAACTTCTGCTTGCCAATAAGCTTCCGGTGAGGTTTCAGAACCTACTTCAGACTGAGCAGAGGCAGTAGGAACAGAATGCCCAATTGTAGCTATCCATTGAATGTCCGCTGCAGTTCTTGGACCTTGGTTTACAAGCAAGGCCTGAACAGCACCCAGGGCTTTCTGTTCTCCAGAAGCTTGATCAATTTTGCTTAAGACACCAATGGTTCTAGTACCTAGTAAACAAACACATTAATATGCTTTCATAAAACATTACAAGTAAACTCGAATGCTATGTCAAGAAAGTGTAATGGAAAAGGAGTCCTGTTTTTGTGCAATCTATTATACACACCTTCTGAATCCAATTCTCTGGCAATCCTTAGAGCTCGAGAAGACGCCACGTCAGGTGCTTGAAGAGCTGGAATGATAACTAGCAAAATTGCATCATTGCGTGCAGCATAGTTGCTAATCTGGAGATGTGATTTCAAGTTGCAAGCCATATATGGAGAAAAGAGAGTACACACTTGGTTAGTTTTGCAGTTTCGATAATAATTCTTGACAATATGGAAATGTAATGGTATTTCTAAACCTAACCACACCATTGCATAGGTAATCTGCTAGTTGCTCAAAAAGCTAAACAAAACAATCAAATAGAGGACTACATAATACTCACCATTGATTCATCCTTGCTCCGTTGATCAACGCCCGGTATGTCAATTAGTTTTAGTGGAGGGGCTGAAACAGAAGGGTTAATGAGAAGTGAATACCCAAAGTAAAATGGTTACCGTAACATGAAATTTGAAGGGTTTTTATTTTCGAAGACATGAGCCCAGGCATATTTTGTCAAAATTTGGGCAATATTATTGACAAAAGCATCTAGATTTCGATATTAAAACTACTCTTGATATGGATCAGAACAGAAAGGGTTTGGCATGGGTTGCAGACCTGCAGTGGGTTACCCTGATTATTCAAAAATAAAAACCTACATGACAATTTTGTTTGTTTTAATGAAAACTCCCACTATTGACAACTGAATTACGAAAACTCATTGCCATCGATCAGAAAATATTACTGGATTTGTAGCGAAAATAATGACTTGGTATAGTAATTTCTCAAATTTATTTTCACTTTCATGTGTATAGTAGGAGTTATGTATTCAATACTGCACCACAGCCCAAAGATTACTATGTGTGCTTTATTTTTGCAATCTTCTCTTTGAAATCTATTTATCTTGTACATACATATTTTTCTTCAAGATACATATATAAGCAAAGGTAAAAATGTATCATCCACCTTGACCCTAAGCTTTATTATGTCAGAGCTTCCTACTGTACCTTTAATTCAGAGAAACAAATGAAAGAAGTTACAATCGCTGTAGGATTGACGCAGAACGGCGTATGGCTGCATAAAGCAAACAAAAAGAGTGTGGCCCAGTAGAAATAGATGCAGCCAAAGGAAATAACGTACGGTTCGCCAATCAATTGAATGAAACAGTGAAGTCGCTTATATATTCAAATTAAAAGAAAAGGAAATAGTGTATACTCATTTCTGAACAATACTCGATTAACTGTTTACCGCGTATGTAGGGAAAAAAAAGAGATAAGAATAATGGAATAGGAAACCAACCTGTGCTAGTGCACAATTTCACAGTGATCTCATCCGACCGCCCCTTGCCAGAAGCCTCACTCAACCTGTCTTGCAACGAGTGCCTGAGGGAACCTGTACCATAGTCGTCATTCAGACATAGTCGCCACAAACACATGCAGGCACCCAATGCAAATCCATCCCCTGATTTCACACAGTCCAAGAATTTTTTAGCCACGTTTGAGAGATCGTTCACCAAGAGAACTCACTCGCGGATATCTGCTGCGACTTGCTATCGATCTGCAGAACGATGGCCTTGCTGCTGAGTGATGCGCCCCGCTGCAGCTCAACGCAGATTGGGGCTCTTGTCGCGCCATTCTCCCCGGTAGGCTGCAATCAGCAACATGAGATTCGTCGGTGTAGGCAACAGGAGAAGCGCCTTAAATATTTGGTAAATTATGAATCTCTGCTCCACCATTCAACGTAGCAGAGATGGAATGAGAAAACAATCATATTTGCAGAATTAGACAAAGTGTACGCCGAGCAATATATAATATATATATGGAACCTAGAAAAGTGTGCAAAAAATGAAATTGGGGGAAAAACTGTGCTCACGAGCACGGGATGTCCGATCAGGCCATTGAGCACCGCCGATTTTCCCGCGCCCTGCACAAATCAAACCATCAAGCCCCAGCAGGAGCGCAAGGATCGGACCGAGTTGCATGCGATTGGGACGGAGGCCCGGAGGGTGTACGCACGACGTTGCCGATGGCGACGACGGTGAGGAAGGATGACCCGCGACGGCTCGGGCGATCATCGGCGGAGGGGTCGTCGTCCGCGAGCAGCGCGGTGCCCTGCAGGGTCGTGTCGGCGAGCTCCGCCAGCTCCTCCATCGCCTCCATCGGTCCAGGGATTCAGGCTGATCGGCGATCGCGTGTCGCGCCGCCAAGGGAGGCGGGTGGGTTTACTTTCAAATGGTGCGAGGGGATGCGGTGGATCGGCTTCTTCGTGCGGTCCCGATCGGGGTTCTCTCTCTCTTCCGGGTTATGGAGACGTGGGAGCAGGACACGTACGAGTGGTGACGCTGGGTCTGCACTCTGCGCAGCTCCGCGCGCAAGTCTCTCCCGTCCAATCAATATAATCTAATCCAACTGCATGCATATGCGTGCAGCATGCCAAAGCGGTGATCGCGCTCGTTTTATGTCTCGTCCATGCTCATGTACTTTAGGAGATGTTTAGATAATCGTTATCGTCACACTTATTTACTAAACTTTTATCGAAGTTCTAACTTCCTATGGTGAGAGTACCAATTTACTCGCCACACCTTAGAAAATGTTAGGCGAAGAGATATAAGTCTAAAAAGTAGGACACGCCGCAAGCAACTGCCAACTGAGGCAGGAAATATAATACTAGCTTAAGAAATTGTAGACTTATAATAGAACAAACATTGTATATAGATCGTAAAACTTAGTCAACATTCAAATATATACCCTCTCCGTCCCAAAAAGACCGTTGTTTTGGGAACCAATCTGGACAAACAGATGTCCAAATTCCTTTCTAAAACAACCGTCTTTTTGGGGCAGAGAGAGTAGGGACAAATGACCATGACACAAACAATTTTATGAGGTACTCCCCCCTTTCTAAATTGTAAGCCACATTTTGGCTTTTCTATATATATTATTTCTATTATATAGATAGATATGGTGTATATTTAAGTGCATAGAAAAAACTATTGATTTAAATATATGCATGAGTGGCTGAAAAGCCGTATGTTTGGTTTTGTTAATGGATACAACTAGTGACTAACCTCTATGCTAACTGTGTGATGAGCCAGGTTAGGTCCACACCAAGATGGAGAGCAAAGCTAGGATGGATGAAGGGTGATCATTCATATTGGAGCAAGTTCTTACTTGGAAAAGAATAAAGAGAAAAGCAAAACCCTATCGATCAAGGCAAATGTATAAGGTAGGGCATTTTGTTTTACCGGTCAAGACGCAATAGATTGCGTGATCGGATTTAGAATAGACGATAGAAGTATAATTAAGAGGGGAACTCTAAAGTTCAATTCGGTTATCTAAGTGCCACTAGGTGAGATGATTTATTGCATATGCATTAGACCTAGTAAGGACACGAAAAACCCTTCGAAAAATGTTTGTGAAAATGCTAACTCACTTGCACAAACGGTGGAACACATTTGGAGTTGGCACAGTTGAAAAAGGGGATCAAAGCAAGTTGAAAACAGTCCCTAGGGCACCATCGGATTGTGCATCGGACTAAGTGGCACAGCCCCGTTTAACATAACGCTTAATTCGATGCTAGGAGTTTCAGGGCATGCGATTAATCTGATTACCTCGATAACTACCCAATGAAGAGCTCCAACGGCTCGTTTGCCTTGGGTTATAAATAGGGAATAGTCGGTTTGTAGTGGCCGTCTCTCTTGGCCTCCCAAATGAAAAAACACCCTCTTGAGCAGACAAGAACACCTCCCACTCATCTCTTTGCCTCGTGCTTCATTCAAATTGAGGTTGGGAGAGATCTAGTGCATTTGCATTGAGTTGTTGCATCTAGTGGCACTAGTTCATCAATTGGGTTGCGGTTTTCTTGTTACTCTTGGTGATTGCCAGCACCTAGACGGCTTGGAGCAGTTTGAGGTCGTTGAGGAAGATTGGTGATTGTTCTTTGCCTCCAACCGATTGATATTGTGAGAGGTTTTGATCCCAACTCGCGGAGTGCAAAGGGATATTCTAGTGAATTGCTAGTGACTCATTGGAGTGTACCATTTGAGTGATTCTTGCGGCACCCTTGGTGGGTCCAGCTTGTCATGCTAGTTAGCTCATGAACCATCAAGTAGGGACTCGCCACAAGGACATAGGTTGCCGACAAGCAATCGAGCCTCAGGGATATATCTTGTGTCATCACTTGCCTTGATTGGTTTGCTCATTACACACTTGTTTATTACATTGCTCATACTTGCTTGTGTGTGTAGTTGTTTGCCTTAAGCTAGAGTAGCTTAGTTAGTAGTAGTAGTAGTAGTGACTAGTTGTAGTTGCTCTCTTTAGTAGCTCTCTTAGGGTTGCTCTTGTTAGTGTAACTTGTTTTGTGTTGTGACATAGACTAGAAACCAAGCTACTAGAATTGTGTTGGGCTTGCATTGGGTGAAATAGAGCTAGAGCAAGTAGTTGCTAGTAGGGCTTCATATATTGTACTAATCAACCTAGCTTTGCTCTAGTGTTTGTGGTTCGAAGAGAAAAAAATTATAGGCTATTCACCTCCTCTCTAGCCATCTAGTCCTTTTAGTGGCCCCTGTCAACGGGTGCCACTTACATCCATAAACTTTAAAAATACATTTCTAGATCCCTAAACTTATTAATTTGTACACCTCATATACATATAGTGTCATGTGCATTCCTCGCTGACGTGTCACGCCAACATGTCATGCATTATTGCATTTAACCGTTCCCCTTCTCTCTTATCTTAGGAATGGATCCTACCCTTCCCTTACCACTTGTTGTCTCTTCTTCATTCGACGACAATGATGCGGCCATGACGTCTTCACCCTCCTCGATCACCTTCTACCCGCCTCTCTTGCTTGCCACAACTCTGATGCACGCGTGGGAGGATGAGCGACAGTTGTGGTGGTTCTTGCCCATGGAGATGCGGTAGGAGCGTGAGTGGCGGCGGGCACGGGAGCAACCACAGTGCAAGGGGTGGCGTGTGTGACGGCATTGTAGTGTGCTATTGTTTACCATGTGTGGTGGTGGTGAGTTCATCATCCTGATGGCCATGTGGCATGTGCATGCACAACACCATGTTGTCCCAACTGCATGCATTGCCCCTAAACTCCTGGAGGGGCGAGCAAGAGGGAGGAGTCACACGAGAGAGGTAAGGGATCCATTCTTGAAAGAAAGAGAAAGGGAGGGGCCAAATAAAAAATGCATGCCACAGTGCTTGTCAACTCAGCAAGGAATGCACATGTGACTGATATGGACCTTGAAATCTCTAGTTTGGTTTTGGTGAATTGATGAAACCCTAAGTGCTAACCTAGTTTATCTAAGTGATTATGAGATAGGTGGCACTATTCCAAGTGGTGGAGGAATGGTGAAGATCATGATGATGATGTGACCATGGTGATGATCAAGTGCTTGGACTTGGAAAAGATGAAAGAGAAAAACAAAAAGCTCAAGGCAAAGGTGATATTCCATAAAAGCTTTTTGGTTTCGTGATCGAGACACTTAGCGAGTGTGATCACATTTAGGATCGATAGCCATACTATTAAGAGGGGTGAAACTCGTATCGAAATGCAGTTGTCAAAGTGCCACTAGATGTTCTAACTCATTGCATATGTATTTAGGATATAGTGGAGTGCTAACACCCTTGAAAATGTTTGTGAAAATTTGCTAACACCTATGCACAAAGTGATACACTTGGTGGTTGACACATTTGAGCAAGGGTGGAGAAGTTGATGAAGTGAAGGAGGTGATTTTCACAGTCAAACAGTGACCGGACGATGCTCTCGAGGTGAACTGATAGAGGATCGGTGAGTCCGGTCATTTATAAAACAAGAAGACATGCTCGGGCTTTGTCTGTCGTCTGACCGGACGTTGGGTCAAAATGTGACCTGACACGCAGGGGGTGCGTCCGGTCCGTGATGACATACGCTGACGAAAGTGGCTGTGCGAGCGAGGAGTGGACCTAACGTGGTGGCGTGTCCGGTCGCAAGCACCTGACGCATCCGGTCATGGTTTTGGAGCTCGAGGAGCTCTTTGGAAATGACCTAACGTGTGGACGCTGTGGCTAATTGGCGTGTTCGGTCTTGTCATGGCCGTGGTGTGCGCATGAGCGATCAACGCGTCTGGTTGTCACTTAAGTGGCACGCGAGTGGCTACTAGCCATTGAGATCACACGGCTGACATTCGAAGCAAGTGACACGTGGCAGCAATTGGGTGATCGAACGCTAGTGGCGTGCGTCCGATCGATCTGACCGGCGCATCCGGTCACCCCGAAACCTATGCAGTGAGGAGCCCAACGATTCTATTTCATGGGGGGCTTCTATTTAAGTCCCATGGCTGGCTCAAGCTCACTCTCTTAGCCATTTGCATTGACATAGCAACCTATGAGCTTAGCCAAAGCCCTCTCACTCATCTCCATCATTGATTCATCATCTTTGTGAGATTAGGAGAGAATCCAAGTGCATTGCTTGAGTGATTGCATCTAGAGGCACTTGGTGTTTGTATTTCGCTGTGGGATTCGCTTGTTACTCTTGGTGATTGCCGCCACCTAGATGGCTTGCAGCAGCAAGGATCATCGAGTGGAGGAAGGTGCTTGTCTCTAGCTCCGATTGTGGTTATTATGAGGGGTTCTTGACCTTTCCCCGGTGGAGAGCCAAAAGGTACTCTAGTGGATTGCTCATGGCTTGTGTGATCCTCATCCTGTGTTGGTTGTGCGGCACCCTATTGAGGGTTTGGCATGTGATGCCAATTAGCGTGTGAACATCCAAGTGAGTGAATCGCCACAACAAGGACTAGCTTGCCGGCAAGCAAGTGAACCTCGGTAAAAAATCATTGTGTCATCATTTGATTCTGAGGTGATTGGTCTTCATTGGTATTCATTCTTGTGATTGATTGGTTCATTCCTCGACTTGACAGTATAACCATCTTGCTCTCTCTCTCTTTACATTACCGTAAACTAGTTGTCAAGCTCTTTAGTGTAACTAGTCATGAGAGCTTCTTAATTTGGTTAGTGTGGCTCTTTAGTTAGCCTTTGAGAGCACACTAACTTAGTGTAGTGACATAGCTATTGTGTGGATAGAGACTATAGAAACTAGAATTGTGGGTAGATGGCTTGTATTTTTAGTAGGCTAGTGCAACACTCGCTTCGCCTCATATTTGTCTAACCGGTTTGCTAAGTGTTGTTGTAGAAATTTTTAATAGGCTATTCACCCCCCTCTAGCCATTAGGACCTTTCAAGTGGTATCGGAGCCGTGGTCACCGTGATTTAAGGCTTAACAACCTTCGGTGTCAAAATGGCTCAAATCAATAACACCAAGAAGCCACCCTAATTTGATGGTATAAATTATCCATATTGGAAGTCAAAGATGACCACACATATCAAGTGAGTCAATAGAAGTGTGTGAAAGGTGGTAGAAACCAAAATTAAGATTATTGATTTGGGGAATCCCACCACGTCTGAATAAGTGCTTCTCCAAAACAATAACATTGCTCTAAGTGCCATTCATGATGCAATTGATGAAAGAAAATTTGAGCAAATCAAAAACATTGAGATGGCTCATGAGGTTTGAAAGAAGTTGGAAGAATCATTCGAGGGCACCAAGGAAATAAAGGGTGCAAAGGCATACATTCTCAAGGAGAAATTTGCTAGCTTCAAAATGAAGGAAGATAAGAGTGTGCCAGACATGTTCCACCAGATGGAAGTGCTTGTCAATGATCTCAAAGCACTTGGTGAGAAGGTAGAAGACAAGGACTTCTCTCATAAGTTCTTGAGATGCTTACTCGTAAGATTTGGCATGTTGGTCACCTTGCTAGTGAGGACAGGTTTGGACACAATGACACCAAACCAAATCTTTGGAGATATCATGACCGATGATGCTTATAAAGATAATGATGAGAAAGAAGAAAAGAGGGAGAAGAAAGATAAGAAGAAGGATGATAAGAAGAAGAGTGTGGCATTCAAGGCCACATCATCCAAGGGCTAGGCAAAGCAAGAATCATCAAGTGAATATGAAGACTTGAGCTTTGATGAGATGGATGATGAGAAGATGGCTCTCTTTGTCAAGAGATTTGACAAGTTCATGATGAAGAAGGACTACCATACTAGAAGAAAGAAGTCTTCATCTAAGAACAAGGAAGAGTCAAGAAGGTGCTTCAATTGTGGAAGCAAGGATCATCTTGTTGCTCAATGCCCATACAATAGATCTAAGAACAAGAAAGAGTCAAGAAGGTGCTTCAATTGTGGAAGCAAGGATCATCTTGTTGCTCAATGCCCATATAATAGCGACAATGATGATGACAACAAGAAGAGCAAGAAGAAGGACAAGAAGGAAAACAAAAAGAAGAAGGACAAAATGACCATCAAGAAGAAGAAGAAGGGTGGTTCATATGTGGTCACTTGTGATAATGATGCTTCCTCAAGTGATGATGATGATAGTGATGATGACAAGACCACCAAAAAGAAGGCTCTTACAAGCATTGCTATCAATGAGAAGTCTTCTCTCTTCAACACTTCATCATGCTTCATGGCTAAGGCCACTAAGGTACAAATTTGTGATGATGGATGTGATGAGGAACATGTGAAGGGTCGAGATGGCGGACTAGAGGGGGGGTGAATAGTCTTTTCTAGAACTTAATCGTGTCGGCTAACCGATACAAATGCGGAATTAAAACTATCGGTCTAGCCAAGACTATACCCCACTATATATGTTCACTAGCACCTTGCAAAGATAACAATTAAGCAACAAAGGTGCCGGGCTAGCTAGAGCTCTCCTAACCAATTCTAGGAGCAAGGTTACACAAACCTATGCCACTAGTACTTTAAGCAACAAGGGAGCTCCTACACATGCTAGTAATCAAAAGCACAAAGCTAACTAAGCTTACTAGCAATGCTCAATAACAAGGCAACCAATGCCTAATTAGAGAGCGCAAATACTTAGCTACACAAACTAAGCAATGTGACTAACAAGGTTACTAAAACCAAATTAGCCACGCAAGGGAGCTACTTCTATGCTATACAAGCAAGAAGGTAATTAGCAAGCTACACAAGCTATCTAATTACAAGAGCAACTACACAAGCTTAATATGTATAAAAGTAATTGCAAGCTTGTGTAATGGGGATGCAAACCAACGGAAAGAACAAGGTTGACACGATGATTTTTCTCCCGAGGTTCACGTGTTTGCCAACACGCTAGTCCCCGTTGTGTCGACCGCTCACTTGGTGGTTTGGTGGCTAATTAGCATCACCCGCTAAGCCCGCATGTCGGGCGCCGCAAGAACCTACCCCTTGAGTGAGGGTAGCTCAATGACATGCTTTACTAGAGTTGCTCTTCGTGACTCCCGCGGGGCGAGCACAATGCCCCTCACAAGCACTTCTCCGAAGCGCCGCACAAGCTTCTTGCGTGCTTCAACGGAGACCACCACCAAGCCACCTAGGAGGTGGCAACCTCCAAGAGTAACAAGCACCACCGGCTTGCAACTCGATCACCTAGTGCCACTCGATGCAACCTCACGATGCAATCGCACTAGAATCGCTCACTCACACAATCGAATGATCACTATCAAGTATATGTGTGATGGAGGGCTCCCAAGCACTCATAAGCATGGACACTAAGTCCCTTGAGGTGCTCAGCACCAACCATGGCCGAAGGCCACTTCTATTTATAGCCCCAAGGGCTAAACTAGCCGTTACCCCTTCACTGGGCAACGGTCAGGCCGACCGGACGCTCCGGTCGTGTTGATCGGACGCTGGACCTCAGCGTCCGGTCGCTCGCAGATGACCACATGTCCCAATTCCAACGGTCACTTGACCTGACCGGACACAGCAGCTTCAACTGACCGGACGCTGAACCCCCAGTGTCCGGTCGTTTCCAGTAAGCTCCCGAGCATGACCGGACGCGTCCGGTCGAACGCGATCGGACGCAGCCAGCGTCCGGTCACACTCTAGCTACTGCGTCACCATACGTCAGCCTATCCGAACGTAGCTTTCCAGCGTCTGGTGCATTCAGATCCAGCGTCCGGTCAGTTGACCGACGTCGGCATCTTCGCGACCAACTCGTTTTCACTTCTAACTTCTTCACCCTTGCACCAATGTGCTAACCACCAGAATTTGCATCCGGCGCAATAGAAAATAGACATTCCATTTTCCCGAAAGCACCGAATCCCATGTGTGTTAGCATTTTCACAATCATTTCCCAAAGGATGTTAGCCACTCAACTTGCCACGCCACTCGATCCTAGCGACAATGCAAAGTTAGATCACTCGAGTGGCACTAGATGACCGATATGCAAACAAGTTTGCCCCTCTTGATAGTACGGCCATCTATCCTAAACCCGGTCATAAACTTCTCTACACACCTATGACCGGTGAAATGAAATGCCCTAGGTTATACCTTTGCCTTGCGCATTCCATTCCATCTCCTTCAATGTTGATGCAACACATGCACCAACACGATCAACAATGATATGATCCACTTCATATCATCACATGATCATATTGGTTCATCGATCTTGACTTTACTTGCTCTTCACCGTTGCCATCGTCCATCGGCGCCAAGTCTTGCTCAAGCTTCACCGCCACACGGTCCATCACTCCAAAGCCTTCGACTTGCCCTTCACGCTTGCAACCGGTCCATCAAGCCAAGTCTTGTCTTGATCTTCTCCGCCTTGATCACATGACTCAATGTCATGTCTCATGTGCATTTAAGCTCCTTCATCATCACATGTGTGAGCTTTGCAACATCTCCAAGCCATTTTCACCTTCATGGCATATGTTGCTCACACACATGTACCTATAGACTAATCACCTGTGTATCTCACATAAATACAATTAGTCCACCTAGGTTGTCACTCAATTACCAAAACCAAATAAGGACCTTTCAACATGATAATGAAAGTGAAAGTGAAAGTGACAATGATGATGAACCCACTAAAGATGAATTAATTGACATGTTAGAAGATGCTAAAGAACATTTTGACATTAAGAGAAGAGAATGCAAAGACTTATGAAAGGAACTAAAAGCCCTTAAGCAAGCCTTTGATGAGCTCAATGCATCCCATGAGATGCTAGAGGAAGCCCATGAGAAGCTTGGCAAGGCTCATAAGAAGCTTGAAAAAGCCCATTCCTCTTTACTTAATGAGCAAAATAAGAAGGAGCATGTTGTAACATATGACAAAGGCTTAACTTGTGATATAATTGATGAATCATTCTATAAGCCTATCATTGTTGCTCCCACTAATCCTTCTTGTAGCACATTTACTTCTACCTCATCTAGTAGTGATGGTTTCACATGTGATGCCTCACTAATAGTTGAGAATTAGACACTCAAGAAGGAGGTAAAAGAGCTCAATCACACATTGGCTAAGGCCTATGGTGGTGAGGACCGCTTGCTTATATGCTTGGGTAGCTAATGGGCATCTCTCTACAAAGAGGGATTGGGCTATATCCCCAAGAAAGGCAAGGCCGCCTTTGCTAGTCACAAAACTAGTTTTGTGAGGAACAATGGCCGGTATTGCAAAAGTTACAAGCAAGTTAGTCATGTAGAACAAAAATGCATGAACAAGAACAAGAATGCTAATGTATCCTCAATTAAGCTTGATTCTTTATATGTGCTTACTAAGGGTATAAATGGTGTTCATGCTAAGTTCATTGGTGCACCATGGATGGGCTCAAAGAAGAAAGCCATATGGGTGCCAAAGAACTTGGTTACTAACCTCCAAGGACCCAAGCAAGTGTGGGTACCTAAAAAGAATTGATCTTCTTTTGTAGGTCAATTACAAAGCCAGAGGAAAGCATTAGGTTTTTTATAGTGGGTGCACTCAACATATGGTCGGTGATGCAAGAATGTTCAACTCAATCAACACCAATGGCAATAATAGTTATGATAGTATTATATTTGGTGACAATGGTAAAGGCAAGGTCAAGGGCTTGATAAGATTGCAATATCCAATGACATGAGCATTTCCAATGTGTTGCTTGTTGAGAGCTTGAACTTCAATTTGCTATCCGTGGCTCAATTGTGTGATCTTGGATTCAAATGCATATTTAGGGTAGATGATGTAGAGATCAAAAGTGTAGATGGTTCTAACTTGATCTTCAAAGGCTTTAGATATGAGAATCTATACTTGGTTGATTTCAATGTTAGTGAACCTCAATTGTCAACATGCTTGTTCACTAAGTCTAGTATGGGTTGGTTATGGCATAGAAGGCTTTGTCATGTTGGAATCAAACAATTGAATAGATTGGTTAAGCATGACTTGGTTAGAGGCATGAAAGATGTTGTGTTTGAGAAGGATAAGCTTTGTAGCTCTTGTCAAGCCAACAAACAAGTTGGAAACACCTATCCTAAGAAAACCATGATGAGCACTAGTAAAGCATTTGAGTTGTTCCACATGGATTTATTTGGGCCAACACAATACACTAGCATCGGTGGTAACAAATATGGCTTTGTGATAGTGAATGACTACACTAGATACACATGGATATTCTTTCTAGTGGACAAGAGTGATGTGTTTGCAATATTCAAATCATTTGTCAAGGGCATTCACAATGAGTTTGAAACAACCATCAAGAGAGTTAGAAGTGACAATGATAGTGAGTTCAAGAACACAAGAATTGATGAGTTGTGTGATGAATTTGGAATTAGACATAAATTCTAGGCCAAATACACTCCACAATCAAATGGCCTTGTTGAGAGGAAGAATAGAACCTTGATTGATATGGCAAGATCAATGTTGAGTGAGTATAATGTGAGTCAATCTTTTTGGGCCGAAGCTATCAACACGTCTTGCTATTGTAGCAACCGCTTATATTGTCACCCATTGAAAGAGAAGACACCTTATGAGCTCTTAAATGGTATAAAGCCCAACATTGCATATTTTCGGGTCTTTGGTTGCAAATGCTATATTTGGAAGAAAGGCACTAGATTGGGCAAGTTTGACAAGAAATGTGATGAAGGTTTTTTGCTTGGATACTCAACTACTAGCAAAGCATATAGAGTTTGGATTTTGGCAAGTGGTACTCTTGAAGAGGTTCATGATGTTGAATTTGATGAAATCAAGGGTTCCCAAGATGAGAATGAGAACTTAGATAATGTTAGAGGCATTCAGCTTTCAAATGCCATGAAGAACATGGATGTTGGTGAATTAAGGCCTAGGCAAGTGAATGATGATGAAGATGATCAAGTGCAAGTGCTCTCGAACTCAAATATGCAAGATGACACTAATCATGCAACTACAAGTGGCTCTCATGACAATGTGCAAGATCAACAAGTGGCTAGTACATCATCTCAACCTAATGATCAAGCAAGTGCAAGCAATCAAGTTCCAACACTCCAACCAACTCATATTGCAAGAGATCATCCATTGGACACTATAATTGGAGATATTTCTTGAGGTGTGCAAACTAGATCAAGATTGGTTTCATTTTATGAGCATTTCTCATTTATGTCATCCATTGAACCAAAGAAGATAGATGAAGCATTGAAGGATGTTGATTGGGTAAATGCTATGCATGAAGAATTGAACAACTTCACTAGAAATCAAGTATGAGAACTAGTTGAGAGACAAAAGAACCATAATATGATTGGAACCAAATGGTTCTATAGAAACAAGCAAGATCAAGATGGGATAGTAGTAAGGAACAAAGCAAGATTGGTAGCACAAGGCTATACACAAGTTGAAGGTCTTGACTTTGGAGAAACATATGCCCCGGTTGCTAGATTGGAAGCAATTAAAATCTTGCTAGCCTATGCTTGTGCCCACAATATCAAGCTCTATCAAATGGATGTCAAGAGTGCATTTCTCAATGGCTACATCAATAAAGAAGTATATGTTGAGCAACCTACTGATTTTGAAGATGACAAGAAGCCCAACTATGTGTACAAATTGAAAAAGGCATTGTATGGCTTGAAGCAAGCACCTAGAGCATGGTATGAGAGATTGAGGGACTTCCTACTCTCTAAAGGGTTCATGATGGGCAAGGTTGACATCACTCTTTTCACCAAAAAGATTGGCAAGGACTTATTTGTGTTGCAAATATATGTTGATGACATTACCTTTGGATCAACCAATCAAGACTTTTATGAAGAGTTTGGGAAGATGATGGCTAATGAGTTTGAGATATCCATGATTAGAGAGTTGAGTTACTTTCTTGGTCTTCAAATCAAGCAATTGAAGAATGGTACATTTGTGAGTCAAGGCAAGTACATCAAAGACATGCTCAAGAAGTTTGGCATGAGTGATAGCAAAGCCATTAGCACACCAATGGGAACAAATGGAAATTTGGATAGTGATACAAGTGGCAACATGGTGGATCAAAAGTTGTATCGGTCTATGATTGGAAGCCTACTCTATATGACCGCATCAAGGCCAGATGTCATGTTTAGTGTGTGTATGTGTGCAAGATTTCAAGCCTCACCACGTTATTTGAATGCTACAAAGAGAATATTGAGGTACTTGAAGCATACACAAAATGTTGGTTTGTGGTATCACAAAGGAGCAATGTTTGAGCTAGTTGGTTACTCCGACTCGGATTATGCGGGATACAATGTTGAAAGGAAGAGCACCTCGTACATATATCAATTGTTGGAAAGATCACTTATTTTATGGTCATTAAAGAAGCAAAATAGTATTGCATTATCATTCGCCGAAGCCGAATACATATCCGCCGGTAGTTGTTGTGCACAAATTCTTTGGATGAAAGCCACCTTGAATGACTTTGTAATCAATTTCAAGAAAGTGCCATTGCTATGTGACAATGAGAGTGCAATCAAGCTTACCAACAATCCGGTTCAACATGCAAGAACAAAGCACATTAATGTTCGCCACCATTTCATAAGAGATCATCAACAAAAAGGGGACATTTGCATTGAAAGTGTGGGCACCAAAGATCAACTTGCCGACATATTTACCAAGCCATTGGATGAGAAGAGGTTTTGCAAGCTAAGGAATGAGTTGAACATATTGGATTTCTCAAATATGTGTTGACGCACCCCCCACATATGACATGCCTCTCCTTCGAGCAATCCAAGGTAAAAGTTGATTGACATGCATACATCCTTTGCTAAGGACTTGTTTAGTGCATCTAGTCATTCCTCATATGTTATAGGATCATTCATGAAAATCAAATGAATTTGATGCTTGTATGATACCACTATTGCTTCTATACTTGACTTGATCTAGTAGAAGCAAACGACATGTTTGTGGGCTTGTGAACCTAGCGTTTGATCTAGAAAATGAGCTATACGTGCTTAACTCAACATGATACAAGATAACCCTTGAAATGAGATGTGAAGAAGCTTGTCCTTAGATCAAACCGAGTTAAATATCTTTGGCAAGTATTATAGATTGAACAAATTTGGGAAAATGATCCTCACCCCATTGATTGACATTGATAATCTTATTCTATCTAAAATTGAACCTTTGTGGTCATTGATGACAAAGGGGGAGAAGTAATGCACAAAGATAGTGAAAGGTTGACATAGGGGGAGAAATATGAAAGTAAGGGGATCAATTAAAATTTGAGCACACAAGTAAGGGGAGCAAGCTTATAAACTTGATTGATGCATTTGAATGTACATTTTTCATATGTTTGTTTGCATGGCACACGTTTTAAATTTCAATATCCTTGCTTGTGTAGGCTTGAATGATGAAATAAAAAACTAGCATGCATAGGTTTAGTAACTAGACTTGCGTTTATATTGTGAAAACTAGACCCTTGCTTCTAATGTTGATCTCACGGGGTATTTTAGTTTTTGTGTATGTCTAATTACCAATGGTGCTAAGGATGGTATAATGGTGCACTCCGATTGGTATCACGCTTCAAAGGTCTATCTCTTATACCTTAGCATCATTTGGTAGACATTACCCTCCCATATTTCCCATTCATGCATATGTGCAAGCTTCAATCCAAACTCTTAGCACATATGTAGGGGGAGCCAATGCTACCATTTGGGGTTCATGAAACTTGTCCATATCCTTTTACACATTGTAAATATGCTTGGGCAAGCAATATGGATTCAAATGAATTTCAATTCATATCTTTGTGAAAGGGTTGTCATCAATTACCAAATAGGGGGACATTGAAAGCTTTAGTTTGGTTTTAGTGAATTGATGAAACCCTAAGTGCTAACCTAATTTATTTAAGTGATTATGAGATAGGTGGCACTATTCCAAGTGGTGGAGGAATGGCGAAGATCATGATGATGGTGTGACCATGGTGATGATCAAGTGCTTGAACTTGGAAAAGAAGAAAGAGAAAAATAAAAAGCTCAAGGCAAAGGTGATATTCCATAGGAGCTTTTTGGTTTGGTGATCGAGACACTTAGCGAGTGTGATCACATTTAGGATCGATAGCCATACTATTAAGAGGGGTGAAACTTGTATTGAAATAAGGTTATCAAAGTGCCACTAGATGTTCTAACTCATTGCATATGTATTTAGGATCTAGTGGAGTGCTAACACCCTTGAAAATATTTGTGAAAATTTGCTAACACCTGTGCACAAGGTGATACACTTGGTGGTTGGCACATTTGAGCAAGGGTGGAGAAGTTGATGAAGTGAAGGAGGTGATTTTCACAGTCAAATAGTGTCCGGACGCTGCTCCTAGGGTGAACTACACAAGCTAACTAATTACAAGAGCAACTACACAAGCACAATGTATATGAAAGTAATTATAAGCTTGTGTAAGGGGATTGCAAACCAACGGGAAGAACAAAGTTGACATGGTGATTTTTCTCCCAAGGTTCACGTGCTTGCCAACACGCTAGTCCCCGTTGTGTCGACCGCTCACTTGGTGGTTCAGTGGCTAATTGGCATCACCCGCCAAGCCTGCACATCAGGCACCACAAGAACCTACCCTGAAAGTGAGGGTAGCTCATGACACGCTCTACTAGAGTTGCTCTTCGTGGCTCCCATGGGGCGAGCATAATACCCCTCACAAAGCTCTTCTCTGGAGCACCACATAAGCTTCTTGTAGGCTTCAACGGAGACCACCACCAAGCCGTCTAAGAGGTGGCAACCTCCAAGAGTAACAAGCACCACCGAATTGTAAGACGACCACCTAGTGCCACTCGATGCAACCTCATGATGCAATCATACTAGAATCGCTCTCTCACACAATCAGATCAACACTATAAAGCTAGAGTGAGTTAGAGGGCTCTCAAGCACTACCACATAAGCCACTAAGGCTCTAGTATGCTCAACAAACAACCCAAGGTTGAGACCCCATTCTATTTATAGCCCCCACGAAAATAGAGTCATTGTACTCCTTCACTAGGCACAGCTCAGGGTGACTGGACGCTCTGGTCAGATCAACCGGACGCACCCTGCCAGCGTTTAGTCAATGGATGCATGCCATGTGTCACCTTCATTCAACCTCAGTCGCTTGATCTCAATGGTGAAGTGATGACCGGACACAGCATAGTGCCAAGACCGAACGCACCTCTACCGAGTCCAGTCGTTTCCAAAGAGGTTCCATTCATGACCGAACATGTCAGTTTGATCATGACCAGATGCAAGACTCTAGCATCCGGTCACTTCTAGTAAGCTCCCAGAGTTTCTCAACCATGACCGGATGCGTTCGGTCGGTCACGATCGGACACAGCATCAGCGTCTGGTCCTTTCTCCTCTTCTCTGTGTCGCCACATCAGCGGGACTAGACGCACCCACCCAGTGTCCGATCACGAAGTGACCCAGCATCCGGTCAAAGACCGATGCCTGTGCCTTCACTACTGCCACTGACCGGACGTAGGACCCTAGCGTTCGGTCACTGTGTGACCAGCGTCTGGTGCACTCTGTGAAACCCTATCCTTTCTGTATAGGGCGCTGGTGGCATCGTAGGACTATTCGCAGTCTATGGGCGGACACTCCACTAGTGAAGTTTCAAACCCTTTTCTTTACCGAGTTGATCCACATCAACTCCAACTTCTTCTTCTTTGTAAATGTACCAACACCACCAAGTGTACTCCACCATGTGTATGTGTGTTAGCTTTTCACAAACATTTTCCAAAGGATTAGCCACTCAACTTGCCATGCCACTCGATCCTAGCGATGATGCAAAGTTAGATCACTCAAGTGGCACTAGATGACTGATATGCAAACAAGTTTGCCCCTCTTGATAGTATGGCCATCTATTCTAAACCTGGTCATAAACTTCTCTACACACCTACGACCGGTGAAATTAAATGCCCTAGGTTATACCTTTGCCTTGCGCATACCATTCCTTCCCCTCCAATGTTGATGCAACACATGCACCAACCAATCACCAAATGATATGATCCACTTCATATCATTACGTGACCATATTGGTTCATTGATCTTGACTTTACTTGCTTTTCACCATTGCCTTCGTCCATCGACGCCAAGTCTTGGTTAAGCTTCACCGCCATGCGGTCCATCGCTCCAAAGCCTCCGACTTGCCCTTCACGCTTGCAACTAGTCCATCAAGCCAAGTCTTGTCTTGATCTTCTCCACCTTTATCACATGACTCAATGTCATGTCTCATGTGCAATGAGCTCCTTCATCATCACATGTGTGAGCTTTGCAACATCTCCGAGCCATTTCCACCTTCATGGCATATGTTTCTCACACACATGTACCTATGGACTAATCACATGTGTATCTCACATAAACACAATTAGTCCACCTAGGTTGTCACTCAATTACCAAAACCACACAAGGACCTTTCAGCTGGGTCAAAATGTGACTTGACGTGTAGGGGGTGCGTCCAGTCAGTGATGACGTACGCTGACGAAAGTGGTCGTGCGAGCGAGGAGTGGACCTAACGTGGTGGCGCGTCTAGTCGCAAGCACCTGACGCGTCCAATCATGCTTTTGGAGCTCAAGGAGCTCTTTGGAAATGACCTAAAGCGCGAACGCTGTGGATGATTGGCGTGTCCGGTCTTGTCATGGCCATGGTGTGCGCGTGAGTGATCGGCGCGTCCGGTCCTGCATAGCATGCGTCCGGTCGTCACTTAAGTGGTGCTCGAGCGGCTACTAGCTATTGAGATCACGCGTTTGACATTTAAAGCAGGTGACACATGGTAGCAATTGGGCGATCGGATGTTGGTGGCGTGTGGCCGGTCGATCTGACTGGTGCATCCGGTCACCCCAAAACCTATGCAGTGAGGAGCCCAATGGCTCTATTTCAGGGGGGGCTTCTACTTAAGCCCCATGGCTGGCTCAAGCTCACTCTCTTGGCCATTTGCATTGACATAACAACCTTGTGAGCTTAGCCAAAGCCCTCCCACTCATCTCCATCATCGATTCATCATCTTTGTGAGATTGGGAGAGACACTACAAGAGATTGGGCCTTCTATGACAATTTTTTGGATTATGACGGACCTTCTATGACAACAGCATATTGTCAGAGAAGGGGTACTGTGACAAGAAAAAGCCTACAATTGTCACAATCAGAGTGTCAGAATTACTGATTGTGACAATTTTTAGGATTCGGTCATAATTATAGGCTTTTTCTTGTCACAATACCCCTTCTCTGACAATATGCTGTTGTCATAGAAGGTCCATCATAATCCAAAAAATTGTCATAGAAGGCCCAATCTCTTGTAGTGAGAATCCAAGTGTATTGCTTGAGTGATTGTATCTAGAGGCACTTGGTGTTCATGTTTCACTGTGGGATTCACTTGTTACTCTTAGTGGTTGCCGCCACCTAGATGGCTTGGAGCAACGAGGATCGTTGAGCGGAGGAAGTTGCTTGTCTCTGGCTCCGATCGTGGTGGTTGTGAGAGGTTCTTGACCTTTTCTCGGCAGAGAGCCAAAAGGTACTATAGTGGATTGCTCATGGCTTGTGTGATCCTCATCTTGTATTGGTTGTGCGGCACCCTATTGAGGGTTTGGCATGTGATGCCAATTAGCGCGTGGACCTCCAAGTGAGTGAATTACCACAACGAGGACTAGCTTGCCGGCAAGCAAGTGAACCTCGGTAAAAAATTATTGTGTCATCATTTGATTCCGAGGTGATTGGTCTTCATTAGTATTCATTCTTGTAATTGATTGGTTCATTCCTTGACTCGGCAGTATAACCATCTTGCTCTCTCTCTTTACATTACCGCAAACTAGTTGTCAAGCTTTTTAGTGTAGCTAGTCATGAGAGCTTGTTAGTTTAGTTAGTGTGGCTCTTTAGTTAGCCTTTGAGAGCACACTAACTTAGTGTAGTGACATAGCCATTGTGTGGATATAGACTATAGAAACTAGAATTATGGTAGATGGCTTGCATTTTTAGTAGGCTAGTGCAACACTCGCTTCGCCTCATATTTGTCTAACCGGTTTGCTAAGTGTTGTTGTAGAAATTTTTAATAGACTATTCAACCCCCTAGCCATTAAGACTTTTCAGACCTACGGTGTACAACTTAACAAATGTAGAGACCCAGAAATATATTTTCAAAGTTCATGAACCAAAGTGACATCTCTTGACAAGTTCAAGGGCTACTCATCCATTTAACTCAAAGCTATTTGTTTAGAAATACCAAAATATCTTATAATTTAGAATGGACACTACTGCAAAAATGATTTCCAAGTTCACCAAAACTAGTTTTTAGGAGCCGTTTTTAAAACTAACACTATACCACCCATTGTAAAGGAGATGTGGCATTTTTAGTGTCAAGCTTTCAATCATCCATGCAAAACTCATTTGTAGGGGCGGTTTTGATAAGAGAACCGGCTCTGTAAATCAATTTTTCTAACCCGGTGTAACTGCAAAAATTCGGAGAGGGCTCTATTTGTGTGTGGTCTTTTTCATTTATGAAACCAATTCATACATTTTCTTCCTAAGTACAAAATTAATCTCATGGAAATTGAATGTGCTCCCACATGTCAATAAATAGAGATGTCTACATGGGCGTGTTTGGTTGCCAAATGGGAGTTGCATTTGAATCGTATATCTAGATGAGGGGATGCAGGTTGAGTGGAACCATATTTCAGAGAAAGAAGGTGTTTGGTCAGGTTGCATGAGCGGATACAAAAAAATCTAAAAAGCTGTTTGGTTACATGTATGAGCAGATGCAACATGTATGAGCTGTGAGACTGACACATAAACCCCGCACCCCATCCCTGCATCCACCGGGCCTAGCTAGCCAGTGAAAAGCTTGATTTGGGCTGCTCCCCAAAGCCAGGATCCCACCATATATTGCATGAACGGAACAGGGTTGGACCAGTGGAAACCAGGATCCAAACACGCTTCTTTTGGAGCGTATATGGCTGAGCACATGGATGAATGGTGGGAGATGGGTAACCAAACACACCCATGAAGGATAGCATCCGCTAACAGGTATAGGATTCCATAGGGTTATTGACTTCATTGTAAACATACCTTATGATAAGTGCCTATTTCTAAATGGCTTGACTATAATTTTTAACAGAACAACTGTGAGTGTCGTCCAACGTAATAGTTCATTCCTTTTCTCACCATTGTTAGAATGAGTAGCTTCAACGAGAAAATCAAGAGCTAGCTAGCCGAAGTTTGGAGCATTGCATTAATTTTATAGAAGATATATCTGCATGCTCTGTAATTCTGGTAGATTGCTACATTTTGGATGGTGGGCAGGATGATTATTATGGTTGCGAATTTTTCCTCCTTCATTTTCCATACTATGGATATAATATATATATACTCATCTCCATTGATGCTAAAACTATAAAACAGTTAATGGCCAGCATGCTGAAGCTAGAGTATTCGTACCAAGGATTTCCATGTCCCCTTCAAGTGACATTTAGTTGTCATTCAAGTTTAAACAAAAACAATTCCCAGTAAGGCTAAGTTTTACAATGACCATAAACAAAGCTCATGATAAGACCATACAGGTGGATGTGTTTATCTCCCTGAACTAGTTTTCTCTCATTGTCAACGGGTGTTTTCACGCAAGAGTACGTGGGTTTTGGTTAGAACAAATAAATATATTGATCCCATTAAGAGGATGAAAAATATTGTTACACATAGATGTACTAGAGTTGTGACATGTATGTTCAATAATTTTATTTGCAATCATTTTATATTTATTTATATACTACTAAAACAATATATATTTATGATATATTATATTCTTGCAAATGATGCAATTGCTTGAAAGATCGCAGGAGTTAACCCATGTATATGAGAAGTGCACTACAAGAAATCTAACTTTTTGTGACAAAATGGCTCATGCGGGGATAGTTTTTATCATATAATGTCACTTTTTGTGGTGATTTTTTTTGTGTGGTCACAAACTTATGAGCCCCAAAATTATTTGTGATGACCCCCCTTATTGTGTCACATAAAGGTACGCAGTTTCGTCACAAAATGTCCCACGCCGGGTGCCCGTCGTCGGTTTTGTTTATATGACACTATGACCTATTTTTGTGTGACGATCTGGCGGCATCACATTAAAAATGACCATTTGAAGTGTTAATATACCCCTGCAGGTGGACCTTACCCCTATCGGTTGACCACTGTCATTATCCCCTTCTCCCCGACCCGAACTGAAGCGGAGGGCGATGAGCACGGAGCTGGCGGCGGCGCTGGCGCCTGGCGGAGCAAAGGGCGGCGAGTGGTAGGGCTGCATTGCAGCGAGCATGGCGAGGATCTAGGCGGAGGCAGGTTGCCCCCTCCCCCAACTGACAGCGCGGCGGCCTCTTCCCCAAGTGCTCCTTCTCCCCCAAGGTGCTGATGGTGGCTACTGCCACCGCCATTCCCCTCCCCGTCCCCCCACCATTTGGTGGTCTGCGTTGATGCCCTCATCCCCTCCCCGTTTGTCTTTGAGCGCTGCCTGCCTTCTTCTCTCAGTGTGGCTAACCCTAGCGGCTAGCAGCGAGCCACGGAGGCAGAGAAGGTGCAGAGTGTGTGGTGCTTGATGTTTGTTTGTTTTTTTAGTTCGAATTCCTGATTGAATGGCTAGAACTCTATGGATTTGTATCCATTATCCAGGTTGGAGCAACTTTGTGCTTCTGTTGGAGTATCCATTCTCTAGAAGGCTAGAAGGCTAGAACTCCATGCTTCTGTTGGAGTAACTTTTGCAAATTACAAAAACTAAAATGGTTTACAAGAACTCCATGCCCTCGTCCCACCTCCCCTCCACCTAGCACCGCCACAACCCCGTGCATCCCGCCACCACACCTCCACTGGGACCGGACACGCCCATCCCGCCACCACACCTCCGCCGGGGCCAGACTCGCCCATCCCGCTGCCACACCTCCGCCGGGGCCGACCCATGCCCATCCTGCCGCAACGACATCCCTAGAAGCCATAGCCTCCCATCCCGGCGCCACTGATCTGATAGGGCTTGGAGGCACTGACACACTGCCGCTGATCACCCTTCCCCTGGTCATGTCAACGCTGGAGCCGCCCTTCCCCCGTCTCTCTTAGTGTAAGTTGTTCTTAGTCAGTTCTATGCTGTCAGGTTGAAAATGTTAACTAAATTACATTATCACATGGTTACCTTATGTTTGATCATGAACCAAATTAGTTCCTTGCTAAGTGGCATATATTTATCTTTATCATGAACATTACCTTATGCTTGTGTGCAGTAATGCTTTTCTTTCACTATTACTATTTTTGTTTCTCTTTCACCTAGGTTTTTGACGTTCTCTAACTTTTTCCACAGAAACTGAATCTAGTTTCTGCACTTCCTACGTTTCATCATAATAACTATTAGAGGAAATGGAAAAAACAAACTGAGCTAGAAAGGGACAAGCAGGTTAAGCAAAACCGTGAAGTTTTTTTTGTCTATGGGTATTCGAGTCTTAGCATTGAATCTTAGGGATGCTTGCTCAAAAGGGGGGAAAAGGGCAAAGCAAACAGCCTAGAATCTGAAAACCCTAAATCTAATATTGATTATGATCCAACTATTGACAATGATAAACAATCTGACACTGATGATGATGATCATGACCTCATTACTGAGGTGACTACTGAGGTGAGATGGATTCATAGGCCAAGTTGAAGCTTCGTTGAGTAATAGCACATTGTACTTATTTCATGTTTTCTACTAAGGTCAGTACTAATGATGATGCTTGTTTCTCTTGCTAGGAAGGAACTATGGTTCCCGGCACTTGCCCTACCAACAAGAAGGCAATGCCAACTGCCAGCCAACAGCCACCGCAAACGCCAACAAGATTGACCAGGGGTATGGCTACCATGTTGTCGCTAGGGGCAAACTGTTATGCACGCCGTCCATCACCTAGGCCAACTAGAACAAGCATGGCTAGTAGGAAAGCTTCAAAAACCAAAGCTATTCATAAGGCCATTTCTAGTACCAGCCAGATGCAACGCAGTATCAATACAAGCACCAGCCACACCACAACAGAAACTACCAACCCACTGCCTAGTACTCCTCAGCTGAATAGGGCCACTCCAGCCAACTCTTCTCCTAGCCCAAACATAGAGCCTAGTCCTGGCAGCTTCACTTCGCCTAGTGCAGCCATATCCACACCTAGATCCCAATCACTACCTACTCCCACACAGAGTGTTACCCAACCAATTCCAACCGACAACTCTCCGGGTGGCCAAAGCTCTAGAC
Source organism: Miscanthus floridulus (assembly GCF_019320115.1). NCBI lineage: Eukaryota > Viridiplantae > Streptophyta > Magnoliopsida > Poales > Poaceae > Miscanthus > Miscanthus floridulus. The sequence continues at coordinate 118,560,552 of NC_089587.1, read as the reverse complement.
AAAGCAATGATGTCAATGAGATGGTTGATGATGGTAATTCACAGGAACCTACATGTCAAGGAGATATGGTCGATCAGTCTGTTGCAGGTAAACCATGGGTTTCAAAGCACTATTTCCTGAATTTCAATATCTACAATTGCAACAGTTATAATAACACATTTATATTATTTTTTGTTAATCCAGCTCCAAAAAAGAATGTTCGCAACAAGACCGTGGGTTATGGCTTAGAGAAGTACATTAATAGAGGAAACAAGCTCACCATAGAGGTGCCTGAAGGTAAGAAAAGACCTAAGGTCCCACTTCAGGCTGCAAAGCTGGCATCAGAATGTGGTGTGGCCCTTAGAGACAGCCTGCCTATCTACACTTCTTGGAAAGATTATGATACTAAAGAGGCAAAAGAAGAAGTATCAAAAGTGCTAACTGTAGTGGCGGTGAGTTAGTTATTTCATTCTTCCTAAGTTTCCATGCTTTACTATACTCCCAAGTGCAATGTCTAATATTTCAATTGTGTGGCTGTAGTCATGGTTGGATGTGGATGTTAAGAATGAGGGACCAAGCAAAGCTGCATGCACTAATATCATCAAGAAGGGACTACGGCAGTAGAGGTATCACCTTAAAAGGAAGTACTACGATAGCTCACTAACAAAAGAATAGCTGTTGGCTAGAGATCCTCCAGGAAAAATGAAGAAAGAGGATTGGACCAAGTTGGTTGAGTACTGGTATGACCCAGATAATCAGGTCCATGCCTCTTCACTATCTGGTTACTTAATTAATATGCAATTCAGCTTGTACATGTGAATGAAACCTCTCTGTTGCATTTGTGGTACAGGAAAAAATTGCTAAGAATAAAAGAAATCGAGCCAATGTGCAGCTTCACCAAAGGACTAGATCTAGGTCCTATATTGCTCATCGATACAGCCTGGTAAGTAGACTACATGTCTGTGTATTCCAATTGTAAGGAGCTGTGTGCCACTAAAATGTGAAATGTTTGGAGGCAAACCTGATTGCCTAATGTACAGGTTGCATTGATGCATTCATGCATCTTATCAGTGTTATAGTTCTTGATCTCTGTCTAGGTTGCTTTGATACATATTGCTAGTTCATCAACCATTGTGTTTGCTGCATATTCAAAAGATTATTTGACTAAACTAGTAGCCTTTGTTGCTGTTGCATCTCCACAGCACCACTCTGTTGATTCATTAACTGATTTTGCTGTAAATTTGACTGTTGGCCCATTAATTGTTGTGGCTGCTGTTGCAAAGGAATGTTGGGCTGTTGTGTTGGCTGAGTTTGTTGCATAGAAGGCTGCTGGTGCATGGACTGTGCATGTTGTTGCTGCCTGTAGATTGTGTAGGCTGCTAGAGGCATATAATTCTATGTTATGTAGATTGTTGCACTGAATTCAATGGAGGCATATAATTCTATGTTCTGTTCTAGAAGCAGTAATTTTGGCATCTTGCTGTTGTCTTGGAAATTAATAATTTATGGAGTAACTTATATCCCATGCTTGTCCAACCCTCTTTTTGGCTTTCAAAGATATCATTTTAATCCTACTTTTTTGCCGGCTGCAGAGGCCTAAGTATAACAACATGGAACCAGATCCTGTTGAGTTCTTTGGGGAGTGCATGAATAGTCCACTAACTGGTTGTACTCCTCTTGCAGATGAGATCTATGTAAGTTACAAACTGATTGTATACTTGAACTGTACATGTTGAAATGACTCATTGAACAATGATGTATGGCCTTGTTACTAACTAAATTCATTCTATGTAGGAACATATGGTTGCAGAGAAGGGAAAAGAACTAGAAGAAGGACAAGAACAGAAGTCTCCCTCCAAGATTATTGCTGATAGTCTCAGCCAGGTCAGCTGTTCATCCACCTTGAAAGGATCAAGATGCCCAAGAGGGGGGGTGAATTGGGCTAATTCGAAATTCTCTTGCAATAAACAAATCCTACGGATAGCCCAATTAACCCCTTGTGCCTAGAAAAGTGTTTCTATCAAACTAATGCACAACGAACTCACAACCTATATTCCAACCTTACTCTAGCAAGCAATTCTATGGATGTAAAACAAGTATTGAATTGCTCAAAGTAAATACTCAAAGTAAGTGCTCAAGGTAAATAGGGAGAGAGAGGAACGCGGCGATGTTTTGCCGAGGTATCGAAGAGTCGCCACTCCCCACTAGTCCTCGTTGGAGCACCCACGCAAGGGTGTAGCTCCCCCTTGATCCGCGCAAGGATCAAGTGCTCTCTATGGGTTGATTCTTCGACACTCCGTCACGGCGAATCACCCAAAGCCGCTCACAACTTGAGTTGGGTCACCCACAAGCTTCACTGGGTGAACACCAAACTCCCAATCACCACCAAGCCGTCTAGGTGATGGCGATCACCAAGAGTAACAAGCACAAACTCTCACTTGACCACGCGAAGCCTAATGAGAAGATGGATGCACACTTTGCTACTCTTGATTTGCTAGTGAGGCTACTCTCTTGGATTCTCAAATCACAAACACCTCACTAGGACCTTGCTCTTCTTGGCACTCACAAACGTGTTTCTCAGCTGTTGGAATGAGCAAAAGTTGCTCCACTCACGAGTGGAGCTTCTATTTATAAGGCAGCCTGAAAAACTAACCGTTATGAGCTTCTGCGGGGTGACCGGACGCTCCGGTCGTGATGACCGGACGCTCCGGTCAGTTCAACCCGTGAACCAGTTTTCAAGTGATGACCGGACGCTGCCAGGGTCCAGTCAGTACCGACCGGACGCGTCCGGTCGCTCTTGGATGCTTACTGTAAACGACCGGACGCTGGATACACAGGGTCCGGTCACACTGACCGGACGCGTCCGGTCACTCTTTTCCAAGTCTGGACCCTTACTGGAGTCGACCGGACGCTGGCCCTCAGCGTCCGGTCACATGACCTTCCAGCGTCCGGTCACACCAGACTTGACCACCTCAGTCAAATGAACTGACCGGACCCTGCGGCCAGCGTCCGGTTGCACCGGAGCCAGCGTCCGGTCAGTGTTTGACTCTCCATTCACTTCCAACTATCGAACATGTGTGAATGAAGTTTGCTCCAAAGGATCTTAGGCATTCATAGGAGCTACCTAGAGCTAGTTTTAACAAGTGTGCACCACACCTAACTCACTAGACTTAACTAGGTCAAGCTACCCGTTCATACTCCCCTTCATAGTACGGCCAAAGGAAAAACAAAGTCCTAAACTACTCTAAGTGTCTCTCCAACTCCAATCGACACTTAGAACTAGTCATCCTTAACCTTGTCGTCCATCCTTTGAAAACCGAAACGATTTCCATCGTAGGGGCATGACAACCTCGATTGCCCAATCGATCTTCATTACCATGACCTAACTTAATTGCCTCTGCAAAACACACGTTAGTCATAGTAATCTTGTATTGACATTAATCACCGAAATCCAACTAGGGGCCTAGATGCTTTCAATCTCCCCCTTTTTGGTGATTGATGACAATACCACCTCGAGTATGTTATGGAGTGAGGTTTTTGACGGGCTTGGTTCATATAAGCTTTTGTCAAATAAGAACAGAAGAGTTAGTCAAGCTTATATGACCCAAGCCAACACAATGTACTCAAAGGATATGAATTAAGCATGAGTACTAATTACAAAGCTCATTTGCTTCGAAGTATAACCGCGGAAGCAAAGGGCAAATGAGCATTACTCAAGTGATATGACATATAGATAAAGCAAAGTAGAAATCACACATGTCAAATATCACAATCACGTAGATAGCACTATCACATATATATAATAGTATGCATGAAAGTAAACACACGAATGCATAAGTAATAGTGTATCACACAAATGAAACTCCAAATGTATATAATAAGCTAATACTAGATAACTAGCTCCCCCTAAAACTCGCTCCCCCTGAGTCTACATACTCAAACCCTCTCCCCCTTTGGCATCAAACACCAAAACCTAAGGGTCGGACGGCGGGGCTGCAGCGGACGAGTCGGGCGCTAAAGTACGTGGAGCAAGATGGAACTGGGCGACATCATCATCTGATCCTGAGCTCTGAACTGACTGACCCTCTGAAGCAGGAAGTGTCGCTGAAGCGGTCTGGGTCTGAGCTGGGGCTGGTGCTGCCTGTGACGCTGCAAGTAAGTCTGTCGTAGGATCTGACGAGGCGACAGACGAGGGGAGCCTCTGAGTAGTCATGATAGCTAGGAGCTGCTGTAGATGGACCGGCAGTATGCATGTGAGGCGGAGTAGGCATGCCGGTCAACTCGCTGAATGATGCTCCAAGACTCCTGGAGACTGACGACTCAGGCACGAACAGCGAGGAAGACTGCTCTGGTGTAAAGCCCGTCTGAAAAGGCGTGAACTGCGGGGCAACACCCGGTGAGGCTAACCACTAGGGACACCTGTACTGGAGGTGACGGGAACTGAACTGGAGGCTGTCCCTGACTCTGAAGCCCGATGGGCTGTACTGCTGGAGTCGTCGAAGTGGTAGGAGGCTGTGCAAGCTGGGGCGAAGGCTGTGGCATTGGGACCCCAATAGCTGTCACTACATGCTGCATGAATCCCATGAGCTGCTGCTGCATAAGTAACTGCTGGTGCTGAAGGAGCTGCTGCTGCCGCTGGAACTCGTCCTGACGAGCCTGAAACTGTGCGAAGTTGGCAGCTGTCTCCTGTGCCTTGTCGTGTCTGATCCTGCTGCATCTGCTCAAGAATAGCAATGAGAGCTGGGTCTGTCTGAGGAGCAGGTGGAGCAGAACTGGAGCTACCTGCCTTTGCATCGTGTCGACGTGGAGGCATCTGAGGTATAGGCTGGTAGTCGTCGTCGGAGCTATCACTGTACTTCGCTCACCTCCTGCTGTGCCTCTAGCTCCTCCTCCTCAGTGGCTGCAATCCCTCTGATGATCTCATCCTGCTGAGCTGCAGACTCTGGCACGTCGGGGCGACGGCTAGGCTGAACTGGGAGCCTGAGGAGTGGCGTGTCTGATCCGCTGTGACAGGTTGTAAGCTGGGAACTCTGTGGTGGCACCTGTATACTCATCCATCATGCCAGGGGGCTTATCCATCACAACTCTGCGGATGAGGAAAGTGATCCAGTGAGCATAGGGAAGCTGCCTGCGACCCTTGAATCCCTCAGCTATAGTATCCTCCATCTCTGAAAGAAGGAGGTCCCTAGATGTCAAACACTGTCATCTGCATGATGGCATTGAGAAGCCTAGAGCTGTAAGCGAGTCAGGCCCTCCCTGTATCCCAACCTGGGAAGCTAGTGTCCTCCTGATGATGGCCTCTAGTATCCTCGCTGTAGGAGTCAAGTCACTGGGGTTCCTGCTCGACCCCTCACCAAATGGCTCCTTGAAGCAATGCCGCACTAAGTCTGTAGGGGGTACCAACCCTCCATGGGGACGCCTGGGAGGTCCCTGCTGTCCATAGCAAACCTCATGCATCTTTATAGGTTGCTCCTGTAGTCTCAGTATCTCCCTTGCTCTGCCACTAGTCACTCTGTGGTCTTTGCCGTTGAAAGCAAAGTGAATGAATCTGTGATGAGGATCGATGTAGAGTGAGGCATAAAACTAACGGACCCAAGATGGTACATATATCCCCGTCTGTCCAATCAGATCTGACAATCCTGGCAAATATGACAAGTATTGCCGAATGCCCTCTCCGGCTGCTGCCACAATGGACTCTATCTGACTAGACCCTCTGTGATCTGAACACTGCCCCACTGTTAAGATATGCATTGTAGAAATCCTCATGCAGTGGCGTGTAGAACCCCTCAGCTGCTCTCTCATCCCTCCTCGGAGGAAACCATACCTCAAACTCAACAAACCGCAGCTGCTGAACCTGCCTGGCTGTAGCGGCCCTCAAGTCGAGGTGAACCACTGGAGGCGGACCCTGAGGTCTGGGCAGAGGACATGAACCCCTGCGCCGTGTAACTGGCCTCGGTGGAACTGCAGCACTGGTGCGACTCGAGCGACGTAGCTGAGGTGCCGGCTCGGTCTCCTGACTCTCCTGAGTCTCTTGGGCTGGCTGAGGCTCTACTGGTGGGGGCTGCTGCTGTGCTGATGGACCCTCCTCAATGGCAACCCGTCGTCCTGCCAACGTGGCAGTCCCAGCTGGACTACCATGACGACGCTCAGCCTCCTCAATCGCAGCTCTGACTGCGGGTGAAACTGGCTGATCTGCAATGACAACTCCGCTGCGGGTACCACCTCTCTCGGCACGCTCTGCGGCCTCTACAACAGCTGCTGCTCTTGCTGTCTCTGCGTCGGGGTACTTCCGCTTCTTGGATGTTACTTGCTTGGTTGACTTGCCTTTGGATCCGGCTGGCTGACGAGGCGGGGGCCTCCGATCATCATCACCTGGACCACCACCAACATTCTTGGTGCGAGCCATCTGAACTGACAAGATGGTGAACTGTCGCTGATGAAGATCAACTGTCAAACTGCTGCTTTCGAGGCTTGGCCTCGATCCTTACTCGCGAGCTTGGCTCCGAGTTTACTGCCAACTGCCAGACGAAACACAACGGAACCGACTCGCTGCACGATAGAATAGATGGATATACAAATAAATACCATATATCTAATGGATGCGAAATCCTAACAGAGAAAGCAATGTAGATGCGAATTGAATCGTAGTGGCTTTCTACCTGACGAATCAGCGATCCGAGAAGAGGATAAGATAGTCACGCGGGGGATTCCTCGGAACCGGGCTAGGGTTAGGTCAGACTGCCCTGAATGCAATGGGGAATCAGTGCGATTAGAATTTGATCTAGGTCATAATTTGAGATCAAGATTGAAATACAAAGATTGCCATACCAATCAATGGGAGGATAGCCCTGGGCAACTGATTGGGCAGCGAGCTTGGGCACGAGGTGACCGGCGAGGTGCAGCAGAGGCGAGCTGGCAGCGGTGGCTCGGCTGGAGCGCGACTGGCGAGCGGGGGGCCGAGCGTGGAGGCGCGGCGAGGCGAAGACACGACTGGCGCGGCTAGGCAGGCGCACGGAGGCGCGGGCGCAGGTGAGGCGCGAGGAGACGGCGGCGCAACGGTGCAGGCAAGGGGGCTGAGCGCGGTGGCGCAAAAGGACGGCGGCGACTTGGTGAGGCAGCGGCGGCGCGTGCGCGAGATTGGGCGCGAGGAGGTGGCGGCGCTGGTTAGGTCAGAGGAGAGAAAAACTTGAAGGCCCGTTAATATAATCCCCCAAACCGTGACAGAAAAGGAAATCGAAATAGAGACATGAAGTCGCGCGAGATCCACTGACCGGACGCTCCGGTGGTAGCGACCGGACGCTACCACCCAGCGTCCGGTCGATTCCAGAGAGGTCCAAATCCTCTGGAATCGCGACCGGACGCGTCCGGTGGTCCATGACCGGACGCAGGCAGGGTCCGGTCAGTACAACTTTGTCATCCTCCGATCGACCGGACGCTGAGCCCTTTCTGACCGGACGCACAGACGCAGCGTCCGGTCACTCCTTCAACAGCAGTTCACCTCCTGTGAACTGACCGGACGCTGGACAGCAGCGTCCGGTGCAGCGTCCGGTGCACCTTTCCCAGCAATTCTTCAACATACCTTCGCGCTACCTGTTCCCAATCAAGTCCCAACTTGAATAAGATCCAAATAAACACCAATTGGGACTGATGTGAGTGACCTCTCTCAAACCCTCATATTTTTCAAAATATTTTGCCTTAGGCTATAATTCTTTTTAAGAAAATAGGCAACAAGAGAGCAAATGGAACAAAATGACAAAACAACATTCATGCATATGTAATACTTGTAAGTAAATCTAGTTGCTTGTCAAGTTTGATCCAAGGTTAAGCTTCTTCACACGCTTTTCGGCGGTTATCTTAACCATGTTAGACAAGCCCTATATGCATTGCCACAAATTAAACATGTTGTATTTTACAATGAATGCAAGGGACAACACAAGCTCAATTTTTAGTGAAGTTACAAAAATCAAGTACATTGAGCTCGTTCCGCAATCTACAAAATGTAGCTTCATCTAGCGGTTTAGTGAAGATATCCGCTAGTTGATCTTCGGATCTTACACCTTCTAGTGATATATCATTTTTAGCTACATGATCTCTTAGAAAGTGATGGCGGATATCTATATGCTTGGTGCGAGAGTGTTGAACCGGATTATTTGCAAGTTTTACCGCACTTTCATTGTCGCACAAAAGAGGTACTTTCTCTAGAACTACTCCATAGTCTAGTAAAGTTTGTTTCATGTATAATATTTGTGCACAACAAGCACCCGCGGCAATGTATTCCGCTTCGGCGGTGGACAAAGCCACACTATTTTGTTTCTTGGAGGACCAAGACACAAGTGATCTACCAAGCAAATGGCACCCTCCGGATGTGCTCTTTCTATCAACTTTGCATCCGGCGTAGTCCGAATCGGAATAGCCAAGTAATTCAAATAAAGCTCCTTTGGGATACCAAAGGCCAATGCTTGGTGTGTGCTTAAGATACCTAAGGATTCTTTTTACGGCAATTAAATGTGTTTCCTTAGGACTAGCTTGAAATCTAGCACACATACACACACTAAACATGATGTCGGGCCTAGATGCGGTTAAATATAACAAGCTACCAATCATAGAACGGTAGAGAGTTTGATCAACCGAGTTACCTCCCTCATCTAGGTCGAGATGTCCATTGGTAGGCATTGGGGTCTTGATTGGCTTACATTCATCCATCTTGAATCTCTTGAGAAGATCTTTTGTGTATTTCTCTTGAGAGATGAAGATGCCTTCTTTCATTTGCTTGACTTGAAAACCAAGAAAGAATGTAAGCTCACCAATCATTGACATCTCGAACTCCTTAGACATCAATTCACCAAATTCTTTGCATGAGTCTTCATTTGATGATCCAAAGATGATATCATCAACATATACTTGACAAATGAAGATATGCCCATCAAGCTTCTTGGTGAATAGTGTGGTGTCGACCTTCCCAATGGTGAAGCCCTTCTCAATAAGGAAATCCCGAAGGCGCTCATACCAAGCTCTTGGGGCTTGCTTAAGCCCATATAGTGCCTTGGACAACCTATAAACATGATTAGGATATCTAGGGTCTTCAAACCCGGGAGGTTGATCAACATAGACTAGTTCATTAATAAAGCCATTTAAGAATGCACTTTTCACATCCATTTGATATAGTTTCATTTCATGATGTGATGCATATGCAAGAAGGATACGGATGGCTTCTAATCTTGCAACCGGTGCAAAGGTTTCTCCAAAATCTAAACCTTCAACTTGAGAGAACCCCTTTGCCACTAGTCTTGCCTTGTTCCTCACAACAACACCTTGATCATCTTGCTTGTTGCGGAACACCCACTTTGTTCCAATGACTCTTGCATCTTTTGGTCGCTCTTCAAGATTCCAAACTTCATTGCGAGTGAAGTTGTTCAACTCTTCATGCATGGCATTGATCCAATCCGGATCTTTAAGAGCATCTTCTACCTTGGTAGGCTCATAGCAAGAGACAAAGGAGTGATGAGCAATAAATGAAGTAAGTTTTTGAGATCGAGTCATCACCCCCTTTGTTGGACTCCCTATGATGAGATCTTGTGGATGATCTTGTAGGAGAGGTGTATTTCTTCTATTGACCACTTGAGGAGGAGGTTGTGGAGCATCAACATCTTGTGCTTGTACCACCATTTGTTCATGGGAGATATGAGTATCTTCATTTTCTACTCTCCCAACTTTTTCACCATCTTGTGGTACATTTGATGAAGAGGGTTGATTAATGACTTGTACATCATCTTCATCATCTTTTGGCTTGATGTCTCCCACCGGAATATTCTTCATAGCCTCCCTCAATGGTTCATCACCTACATCATCAAGATTCTCATGTGCTCCTTGGGAGCCGTTAGATTCATCAAATTCCACATCATATGTTTCTTCAACCAAGCCGGTGGCATGATTAAATACTCTATATGCTTTGGACTTCAATGAGTAACCAACAAGAAAACCTATATCACAACGCCTTTGAAACTTCCCTAGGTGTTGCCGCTTCTTGTAGATGTAGCACTTGCAACCAAACACCCTAAAGAAAGAGACGTCCGGCTTCTTCCCATTGAGCAACTCATATGGTGTCTTGACAAGGAACTTTTGAAGAAATAGGCGGTTGGATGCATAACATGCGGTGTTGATTGCTTCCGCCCATAGAGCTTCGGGAGTGTTGTACTCATCTAGCATTGTCCTTGCAAGAGTGATCAAAGTCCGGTTCTTCCTCTCAACTACACCATTTTGTTGAGGAGTATAGGTTGCGGAGACTTCATGTTTGATTCCAACTTCATCACAATAAGCTTCTATGTTTGTGTTGTCAAACTCTTTGCCATTGTCACTTCTTATCTTCTTTAGCTTCACTTCAAATTCATTTTGAGCTCTCTTGGCAAACTTCTTGAAACATGATGCAACTTCGGATTTGTCATGAAGGAAGAACACCCATGTATATCTTGAATAGTCATCCACAATCACAAGACAATAGAGATTTCCTCCCAAACTCTTGTATGTTGTTGGTCCAAATAAATCCATGTGTAGGAGTTCTAGCACTCTTGTGGTTGACATGAAAGCTTTGGTTGGATGAGTGTTTGCAACTTGCTTGCCGGCTTGACATGCACTACAAAGCTTGTCCTTCTCAAACTTCACATCCTTCAACCCTCTCACCAAATCATTCTTCATAAGCTTCTTGAGTGAGCTCATTCCAACATGAGCAAGTCTTCTATGCCATAGCCACCCAAGTGTTGTTTTGGTGAATAGGCAAGTCTTCAAGTTTGCATCTTCGGAGGTGAAGTCAACTAGATATAAGTTGTTGTATCTAAATCCATTGAATATCACTTGCTTGTCATCTACCTTGGATACAACAACCTCCTTCTCGGTGAATAAGCATTGAAAGCCAAGATCACACAATTGTCCAACGGATAGCAAGTTGAAGCTCAATGAAGCAACATAGAGCACATTGGAGATGGAATGATCATTTGATATTGCCACTTTGCCCAATCCTTTAACCTTGCCCTTTGAATTATCTCCAAATGTTATTTTCTCTTGTCCATCTACCTCTTCATCTAGTGAGGTGAACATACGAGGATCACCGGTCATATGTTGAGTGCAACCACTATCAATAACCCAATGACTTCCACCGGTCTTGTAGTTCACCTACACACAAGAGATTCAAGCTTTAGGGATCCAAGCTTGTTGAGGGCCCTTCACCTTCTCAACAAGTGACTTAGCCACCCAAATTTTCTTAGGCCTACTCTTGTTGGGGGGACCTAAGAACATGACTTTCATCTTTCCACTCGAATCTTTTCTAAGCATGTAGTGAGCATTGAAAGCAAAGGGTCTAGCATGCTTAGGCAAGGGTTGTGGTGGTGGAGTTTGACACTCATGAGCAAAATGGCCTTCTTGTCCACACTCAAAACATCTCTTTGGCTTTGGCTTTGGCTTTGATTGTTGGTGTTGAGCTTGAGCCTTCTTCTTCTCTACACTTGCCATATATCCAATGCCACTTCTATCCATCTTCATGACGGTATTCATGAGTAGCTCACTTTGGAGATGCTTGCCTCTAGCAAACTTGCTCAATCCCACCTTGAGATGCTCTTTCTCCAACTTGAGCTTCTTGTTCTCTTCCTTGAGAATATCATTGTTCTTCTCCTCCTTGAGTTTCTTGATTTCTTCTTTTAGCTTCTCATTGTCAAGGATCACCTTTTTGTCATGATCAAGAGTTTCTAGCACAATGGTGTTGTGACTTTTCATCTCTTCAAGATCTTTCAAGAGCTTCTCATTGTCACTCTTGAGCTTGACATACTCATCATAGTCATTGCACTCAACCACTTGCTTGCCCTTGCTACTAGATCCATGCTCAATGCTCTCATCAATTAAATCATCACATGAGGTCGCTATATCAATCTTAACAACATGGTTAGTAGCATCATGTGGCTCATTTGGTAAGAATTCTTGTGCAATAATAAGAGTGTCATAATTGATTTTTAGAGTTGTATATTCATCTTTTAGCTTATTGTGACTAGTGATAAGCTCATTGTGCACCCACTCAAGTTTATCATTTTTATCTTTAAGCTCTTTCTTAGAAGATTTTAGCTCCTTGAGTTTGGATGATATAGAATCATTTGTTTCTTTGAGCTCATCATTAGCCTTTTCTAATGTATCACACTTAGCTAAGAGTGAATCATTTTTAGCATCAAGTTTTTCATTTGTAGCTCTACTCTTTCTAATGATCTTAGTATATTTTCTTAGTATTTTGACAAGATCATCATATGTAGGTGAGTCATCATCATCGCTATCACTATCATCATCACTAGCATGTTCACCATCACTACTATCATCACTCTTAGTTACCTTGCGTTCACCTTTGGCCATAAGGCATAGGTGTGTAGAGGATGATGGCGATGGTGGCGGTGAAGATGCAAGATCAATGGCAATGGCGGCCACCTTTTCATCGTCACTCTCATCATCGGATGATCCACTTGATGAATCAATGTCCGTGAGCCAATCACCGACAATGTAGGCCTTGCCACTCTTCTTCTTCTTGTAGAAGTCCCTCTTTTTGCCATCTCTCTTCTTGTATGGCTTGTTCTTCTTCTTTTCATCTTCATCACTTGAATCATCTTTCTTGCCCTTGTTCTTGAACTTGTCTTTCTTGGGCTTTGTGCATTGATGAGCTAGATGGCCAAGTTCGCCACAATTGTAGCAATCCATCTCGGAGATTGGCTTTCTTCTTGAGCTTGTGAAGAACTTCTTCTTCTTGCCATCAAACTTGATGCCACTCTTATTTAGCCTTTTTAGCATCTTGGTGGTCTTCTTCACCATGAGGGCAAGGCTTTCTTCATCATCTTCATCACTTGAGCTCTCATACTCAAGTCTTGCTTTGCCCTTGTCTTGGCTAGCTTTGAATGCTAAGTCCTTCTCTTTCTTCTTTGTAGAGGATGAGCCATCTTGTGGTGTGATGTGCATGTACATCTCATGAGCATTGATCTTTCCCAAGATTTGTGTCGGTGTAGCGGTGGAAAGATCACCTTGATGTAGCACGGTCACAATGTGCCCATATTTATCAATGGGGAGGACACTCAAGATTTTTCTCACAACATCGGATGGTGACATTTGAGTTAGTCCAAGCCCATTGACTTCCTCTACAAGAACATTTAATCGAGAGTACATCTCATTAGCACTTTCTTTGGGAAACATCTCAAAAGAATTTAGCTTTTTAATCACAAGATGATAGCGTTCCTCACGCTCACTCTTAGTTCCCTCATGGAGCGCACAAACGTCCGACCATAGAGCATGGGCGTCTTTGTGGTTCCTTACACGATTGAACACCTCTTTGCAAAGGCCTCTAAAAATGGTGTTGCGAGCCTTTGCATTCCATTTTTCATAATTCACTTCATCGCCTTGAAGTTGTGCGGCATTCCTAGGTGCGGGAAACCCTTGAGAGGCGGCTCTAAGAATTCCAACATCTAGAGCTTCTAAGTATGCCTCCATGCGGATTTTCCAATATGGAAAATCATCTCCCTCAAAGATAGGAGGAGGTCCATCCCCGTGAGACATCTTGCTCTAAGCGATTAAGCTTAAAAACGTGAGCACGAGGCTCTGATACCAATTGAAAGGATCAAGATGCCCAAGAGGGGGGGTGAATTGGGCTAATTCGAAATTCTCTTGCAATAAACAAATCCTACGGATAGCCCAATTAACCCCTTGTGCCTAGAAAAGTGTTTCTATCAAACTAATGCACAACGAACTCACAACCTATATTCCAACCTTACTCTAGCAAGCAATTCTATGGATGTAAAACAAGTATTGAATTGCTCAAAGTAAATACTCAAAGTAAGTGCTCAAGGTAAATAGGGAGAGAGAGGAACGCGGCGATGTTTTGCCGAGGTATCGAAGAGTCGCCACTCCCCACTAGTCCTCGTTGGAGCACCCACGCAAGGGTGTAGCTCCCCCTTGATCCGCGCAAGGATCAAGTGCTCTCTATGGGTTGATTCTTCGACACTCCGTCACGGCGAATCACCCAAAGCCGCTCACAACTTGAGTTGGGTCACCCACAAGCTTCACCGGGTGAACACCAAACTCCCAATCACCACCAAGCCGTCTAGGTGATGGCGATCACCAAGAGTAACAAGCACGAACTCTCACTTGACCACGCGAAGCCTAATGAGAAGATGGATGCACACTTTGCTACTCTTGATTTGCTAGTGAGGCTACTCTCTTGGATTCTCAAATCACAAACACCTCACTAGGACCTTGCTCTTCTTGGCACTCACAAACGTGTTTCTCAGCTGTTGGAATGAGCAAAAGTTGCTCCACTCACGAGTGGAGCTTCTATTTATAAGGCAGCCTGAAAAACTAACCGTTATGAGCTTCTGCGGGAGTGACCGGACGCTCCGGTCGTGATGACCGGACGCTCCGGTCAGTTCAACCCGCGAACCAGTTTTCAAGTGATGACCGGACGCTGCCAGGGTCCGGTCAGTACCGACCGGACGCGTCCGGTCGCTCTTGGATGCTTACTGTAAACGACCGACGCTGGATACACAGGGTCCGGTCACACTGACCGGACGCGTCCGGTCACTCTTTTCCAAGTCTGGACCCTTACTGGAGTCGACCGGACGCTGGCCCTCAGCGTCCGGTCACATGACCTTCCAGCGTCCGGTCACACCAGACTTGACCACCTCAGTCAAATGAACTGACCGGACCCTGCGGCCAGCGTCCGGTTGCACCGGAGCCAGCGTCCGGTCAGTGTTTGACTCTCCATTCACTTCCAACTTTCGAACATGTGTGAATGAAGTTTGCTCCAAAGGATCTTAGGCATTCATAGGAGCTACCTAGAGCTAGTTTTAACAAGTGTGCACCACACCTAACTCACTAGACTTAACTAGGTCAAGCTACCCGTTCATACTCCCCTTCATAGTACGGCCAAAGGAAAAACAAAGTCCTAAACTACTCTAAGTGTCTCTCCAACTCCAATCGACACTTAGAACTAGTCATCCTTAACCTTGTCGTCCATCCTTTGAAAACCGAAATGATTTCCATCGTAGGGGCATGACAACCTCGATTGCCCAATCGATCTTCATTACCATGACCTAACTTAATTGCCTCTGCAAAACACACGTTAGTCATAGTAATCTTGTATTGACATTAATCACCGAAATCCAACTAGGGGCCTAGATGCTTTCACACCTTCCTTCCAAACATTGGTGTCGCTCGAGGGTCAAAGACTGCGGCATCCACATCGACAGCTACCGAGGCCCGCCTGTAGGCTCAGTTTCAAGCAATAATAGAAGCAGAAAGACAGGAAGCTGCTAGGAAGCAGGAAGAGCTACAAGCACAGCTTCAAGCTCAGCAGCAAGCTCTTGAAGAAAACCAAGTTTTGCTGCGGCAGACCTAAGAGGAAGTGAAGGGGATGAATAGCAAGTTTGAAGAAACTAATGCACTGCTGCGAGCTATGCTCAAACTCCAGAAAGATTGAGGTAGGTGAACATGCAGTTTGTGTTGCTGATGCCTTTTGCCTGAGCTTAACCCCTTGCCAGGGTACCAAACTCTATGTTGTGATCTTGTTAGAATTCCATGCACTGTGTGATGGAACCTGTGTGTGATAGAACTTATTTGCATCTGTTTCATGTTAGAACATGTATGATGGATTCGAACCTATGTGATGGAACCTGGAACTTGTGTGATGTACTGATGTGTTTACCTTATCATGGATTTGAACTTGTGAGATGGTTGCTGTGATGAGATTGTTGATGATGGAGTGTATGCTGTGATGAGATTGTTGATGATGGAGTGTATGTTGTGATGAGATTGTTGATCATATTTGTCTGATATTGGTCATATATATATATATGGGTCGTCATTGAATGAAAGGGTCGTCGTTGAATGGTCTGGGACTGCTTTAGGTAGCATGACACAGCAATGCCGTCATAAAATGTCCATGATTATATATGATGGGATTGTATCGTCACAAAATGTGTCACAAGAAGTGTTTCAACCAGGTTCTTAGAGACATTTTGTGACGGTCGTTTAGGTATTACGTGACGCCCAAACTCGACAATATATGACACAAAAAATCATCAGCAGAGGTCAACAATATGTGACAAATTATATGACGCCAAACAAGCGTCACAAAAACTATCTTAAATAGGGCTCGCACGGGTCGACAGCAACATTCTGTGACGCGTTGACTGAACACTATGTGACACAAGTTAGCGTCATAAAAAAGAACAATACGTGACAACAGTGTATACCGTTACAAAAGGTACCACATTTTGTGACGGTCCACCATATTTTCGTCACACGGTACATTTAGCGACGGTCGTTATATGACGACCGTTGTGACGGTGACATTTCGTCATAACATACTTTTTGTGACCAACTCTGTAGTTTACGTGACCGTTTCTGTTTGTCATACAAACCCACAAATCTTGTAGTGGTGATATTGCCGAGCTGAATAGCACCATTACTATTTGTCATTATATCCGAAACATTTTCATATGTCTTTGCCATTATATCGCCTACCACCGAAAGCATAACACCGTGAAAATACGAGCACCCGTGCTAAGTCGAGAACTTAAATCCGGGTGGACATGTTTCACCTAAAGTAATCTCGTTCCAACAATCTTAATTTATTTCTATAATATACATATGATATTTTTTAATATATAACCATAAATACATATGTGTCGCACGGCATAATAAGTCAAAGTGTTACCGAATTGATGGCAGTTTTACAAAGCGTATTAATTAATTAATTAAAGTGGTAAAGTTGTACGGTGTGGCACAGAGAGATGGCAAAAAAAAAAAAAAAAAATTGAGGGAAGCACAGAGAGATGGCAAATACCCCGATTATCTTGTCCTGTCAGTGCACATTAGGCCCATGGAGTAGTATCCATCGCAGGCTTGCAGCCAATGGGCTGAGGTGGAATGGAAATTGAACGGGCCCAATTAATCGTCCCCCAACTCATCGAAACTCCTCTCGCCCAATGCCGCCGCCGGCGACGGTCCAACGGCGGGGCTGCTACCTCATCTTCCTCGGCAGCCGGAAATGAGGGCTTCATGCCAAACGGTCGTCCACACAAGTGTAGCTGTTCCGCCGCGACCGACTGCGGTCCAGCCACGCTCGATTCGTCCGGAAGGCGGTCAGAAAGAGGAGGCACGCTTTTATGCGTCGGTTTCCGCGCCTTCTTCAGGTGCGTTCTCTTCTCTCCTTTATCTCTTCTCTATCTCTATCTCTAAACCTATAATACACCACTTCAAATTATCCTACATTCATCCAATAATTACCCACTCTATAGTCATGACCTTAACTACGTCCACACCAATATATAAAAAAAAAAAAACACCACCCTAGAAACGTAAGAACCACGTTAACTCTCCTCCCTCGACGGTCATCCTTCAATGGATCTCCAGGAACCAGCAACCCCGCGCCCTAGCTGCCAATGCCCGCGTTACCCGAGCACGCTTCGATCCCGCCTCAGGTTTTGTTTTCCCGCACCCACCACGCATTTTCCAAAAAAAAAAAAATCAATGCAAGGCGGGGTCAGGAGACGGCGGCAGCGCCTCCACGCCATTGGAGGAGAAGTAGCGGGCGAGGCGATGGTACCGTGGCCAGGAGGTCGGGGCGGCCTGGATCTGCCACCGCGCCGCCTGGATGGAGGGGTGGAGGCAGAGCGCCGCCCCTAGGCCAGGGATCGAATCCCACCGCCCCACACGCCCAGCACTTTTTTGTCTCCGAAAAAAAATCGAGAGGTCGGGCGTGCTCACAGCGTGTCAGCAGTGGCTTGCACGCGCTTCCTGCGCCGGCGGCAGCCCCTGCGTGCGCTCACCCGTGGGCGGAGCGGCAGCAGCATTGGGCGGGGGCTGGGCAAGGCCGCCGCGGCCGTGACCGTGGCAGCAACTGAGTGGTCAGGACCGTGCTCCCGTGGGCGGCGGTGGCGGTAGCACCTGCGGCAAGCTGGGGCGGCCCAGATCCACTCGCCCGCGAGATGTCGGAGATCCGCACGCCCGATGGTGGAGAAGATCCTGCTAGGGTGGATGTAGCTGCTCTTGGCATGCCTGCGGACTGTGGAGGAGTAGGCGTCGGCACGACTGTTGGCTCTGGGCATCTAGCTGCAGCTGGAGCAGCAAGGGCACCCTCAAAGGTCTCCGCTGATTGTGCCTCATCTGATGGTCCTTTCGTTGGCAGTGCTAAAAATATTGTGTTTTGATGGACGTTTGATTGGCCTATGCCTCCAGGTTCATGCACTTTCCGACCATGCCAGAGGTCCTTGAGTGGAAGCCTATGATTTAGATATGTCACAGCTGGAAAGATTTATGCACATGGGGTAAGTGCCAAGCAATTGTTTCAGATACTCTTGATTGTTTGTTTAGCCTTTTGTTTCTTGGTGTGGCTGTTTCCTAAAAAATATGTATCTTGTTCAGGGTACCGGAGATGCTACTTTGGTCCTTGTGTGGAGCAGGTGTGTAGGATGATTGTATTTAGAGCTTGGATTTCCCTTCGTTATCAATTAAGGTCTGGATATTATTAGCTTTGTTCATCTATGTTCAAACTTGAGTAACATGGAAATTTATAACTGATGGTATCAATCAGAAGCTGAGAAGGTAAATTCAGATGGGAACACAAATGGGATAATTAACTGCCATGGAATTTAGTATCCCTTGACTAACGAGAAATAGTGTATTGGATAGCATGAATTTTGCATTAGAAGCAATCTGAGTACTTATTTTTTTAAACTGAGTTATAAGAATTGTAGTTGTGGTATTAAACTGAAGTTTCCCTTTAACTGTCTGACTATGAGAACTTTATGCCAAGAAACTAGCCACTCCTCAATAGCATTGTTTGAGCTCTGTTGTCTGTAGATACAATGTTGTGTTCATGATGAGACCGATTCTAGAGTTTTTGATGTGATGACTTGTGAACAGATAATAAAAGTTGCCCCAACAATTTGAGTACTTATTTTTTTTAGTATTGACAGCATGTGGATGCGAAATCCTGTATGAGTGTTCGGGTTACCCGTCGTGGCCCCCTGCCGCGATCGCGCACCCGCTCGCCATATCGCTCGCGCTCGCCATCGCTCATTGGACGCATGGAACGCTCAAGGAACCGAGGAACATCAGCCGCCGGCCGGTGGAGATAAAGCGGCGGCCAACCGTGTGCGCCGGTGGAGATCAGGCGGCGGCCGAGCGCCTGCACCGGTCGAGATCAGGCCGCCACGTTGGCAGCCAGGTGCGTGCAGCTTGCTGATTGCGTTGGCAAGCAGGTGCGTGCAGTTTGCCGAGCGCCAGCAGCCTTCCATCGCTCACAGTCGCGGCCGTTGACAATTGAGCAACACGCCAACGCCGTCTAGCAGAAGCAGCTCACACCGCGCGCTCGCCGTCCGGCCGCTGCATCTCGCCCCGGCTTGCTCTAGCGCGACAGGGAGCCTCCCTCGCTGCAGGGATCAGGAAGGGAGGACGAGGAGACGCCGCAGATTGACGATCAGGTTAGGACCTCCAGTATGTCTTTCCGTTATGTCTGAAATAACAAGAGCAAGTTATCAAGTCTGTACTGCTATTGGCAAGTTATCAAGTCTGTATGTTGATGCCTCGTAGGTTCATGTCTGAAATAACAAGAGCAAGTAATTAAGCCTGTAATTAACTAAAATCACAAATTTTGACATGGTATTTTTTACGGGTGTTATGACTATGTCAAGCCTGTGATGTTGATTGGTTATGGGGAATGGTAGTAGTTAAAATTATTAAGAAAAGTTTATGTGTATATATTCAAAGTTGTACAAATTATCGGGGAATTAAGTTGATGAGCCATACTATGAAGCTATGGGAGAGAGTTATCGAGCATCGCTTAAGAGCAATAACGCAGGTCTCTATGAACCAATTTGGTTTCATGCCCGGAAGGTCAACCATGGAAGCCATTTTCTTAATAAGACAAGTTATGGAGCGGTATAGGGAGAAGAAGAAGGACCTACATATGGTTTTTATTAACTTGGAGAAGGCTTATGATAAAATACCAAGGAACGTTATGTGGTGGGCTTTGGACAAACATAAAGTCCCAACGAAGTACGTCGGGCTCATTAAGGACATGTACAACAATGTTGTGACTAGAGTTCGAACAAGCGATGGAGACACGGATGACTTCCCGATTAGGATAGGACTACATCAAGGGTCAGCTTTGAGCCCTTATTTGTTTGCTTTAGTGATAGATGAGGTCACAAGGGACATACAAGGGGACATCCCTTGGTGTATGCTTTTCGCGGACGATATAGTGCTAGTTGATGAAAGCCGAACAGGAGTGAATCAGAAACTGGAGTTATGGCGGGAGACTTTGGAGTCCAAAGGTTTTAGACTTAGTAGAACTAAAACTGAGTATATGAGATGTGACTTCGGCACTACTACTCGGGAGGAGGAAGATGTTAGTTTGGAAGGTCAAGTAGTGCCTAGGAAGGATATCTTTCGATATTTAGGATCAATGCTACAGAGGGACGGGGATATTGATGAAGATGTTAGCCATAGAATCAAAGCAGGGTGGATGAAGTGGCGGCAAGCGTCTGGTGTCCTATGTGACAAAAGGGTACCACAGAAGCTAAAAGGCAAGTTTTATAGGACGGCGATTAGACCTGCTATGTTGTATGGTGCAGAATATTGGCCTACGAAAAGACGACATATTCAACAGCTAAGTGTCGCGGAAATGCGTATGTTGCGTTGGATTTGCGGTCATACAAGGGATCGAGTTCGTAACGATGATATACGTGAGAGATTAGGGGTAGCACCAATTGAAGAAAAGCTTGTCCAACACCGGTTGAGATGGTTTGGACATGTGCAACGGAGACCTCCAGATGCACCGGTGCGTAGTGGAATCCTAAGTCAGGATAGTAACGTGAAGAGAGGCAGAGGAAGACCGAAGTTGACTTGGGTAGAGGCAATAAAAGGAGACTTGAAAGGATGGAATATACCCAAAGACTTAGCCTTAGATAGGAGTGCTTGGAAGACAGCTATTCACGTGCCTGAACCTTAATTGCTTCTGTTGGGTTTCAACTCTAGCCTACTCCAACTTGTTTGGGACTTAAAGGCTTTGTTGTTGTTGTTGTATATGGTCATCCACTGGTATTTTTATCATGGTATTTTTTGGCAGCTACTGGCAACAATTCAACAGCTTTTGGTTTCAGCTTATCTTGAATAAGCTCAAAAGCAATACTTAGAAGTTAGTTCCCAGATGAAAGGTCTTGAAACAAAATCTAAACAATTTAAGGAATTCAAAGAGCAGTTAGTATTTTTTTTTCTCCTTGCCATATTCTTTTAGGCATCTTCTTCATATTAGTTTTAGTTAAGTTTGTCTACAGGTCTTGAATCTTCTTGATATTAGTTTTAGTTAAAGGCATGCAGTGTACCTGTTGCCGCTGATTCAGTTATGGCTTCGTGTTCAGACCCTGAACCAGTTCTTTTCATTAGTCCCCATTTTTCTTGATTAGTTGTAGCACGCACTTGCATTGCTCTGAAAAGAGTATATGCAGAACAAGATCCCTGATAGCTCTAAAAAATGCAATGAGAATTTTGAAGTTTGGTAATTTTGATGCCTAACTCACAATTTTGAAGTTTTGACAGCTTCTTTTGAAGATCTCCAAGACATGTTTAAGGACTTAGACAGATTGTAAATTAGATGGTTAATGTGAGAAATGACTTTATTATGTCTTTTTATGCAAAAGTATTTCCCAGATTGGATACATGTTCAAATACAATTGTGCAAAAGTTAAACTATGGAAAAAAATATCGTCGTTTAGTTGTTTTCATATGTATCCCTAAAATAAAGCCGTAGCGTTAGCACGAGCACTATATTAGTGGATTTTAGTTATGTAATGTTAGGAACTTGGATCTTGGCTTTCGGATCGCTAATATGGAGGGGTAGGAGATCGTCCTTGTCCCATCCATCTGAACTTTGATTCGAACTTCATTGCCTGGATGACATGTTTGCAGATCGATGGCAGTGAACTGCTACATGGGAAATGCTTTAATTGTGAAAGTATGCTTTGATTGAGAAAGTGGGACACGATTAGGGATTGCTAAACCCCTCGTGTGGTCAATGTGCAACATAAGCTCGGATTCTGATAGTTTGTCGAAATTGTTTCTCTTGAAAAACTAGTACGCAGCAGTAGATCATGTGTGTTGTGCTTGATGGCAGGGAGAACTATGGCTGCTGGAAAATTTTTTCTTTCTAGCATCGCTGAAGAGGAGAATTTCTCCGTTTCACATTTTTGGAGGAAGGCAAATATGTGCTGCAGCCTCATGCTCGAATTTTTGGAGGACATGTTTTGCTCCAAAATCCTGTAATTTCCTTGAAACAATCTACCCACTTAAACATGTCTTCTCAAGAATTGTTGCGCTTGCATGTTAGAACCAAATCACATGTTTGGGCTGGAATTTTTATTTCATTAATCTTACCACAACTATGGCAGGTTGGGGATATATATAGGATAGCTTGCTTGTAACTTAAAAAAGCTAGAACATATTCTAGAGATGCTAAAAGTAGATGCTAAAGCAAGATAAGAATAAAGATAAGGGCTAACACAGCCACCAACTACTCTAGATAAGTATCATAGGTAGATAAACACAAGGCTTATGCTTTTATTCTCCCCCTAAGTCTTGTGTGGCGTCTTCTGGGGAATTTGAACCATCCCAATCCTGGCGCGAAGCTCCTGGAACTTGACCCGCTTAAGGGACTTGGTGAGAAGGTCGGCGAGCTGATCCTGGGTGTTGATGTAGCCGGTTTTGATGCTCCCCTCATCCAAGCAGCTCCTGATGAAGTAGTACTTGATACGGAAATGCTTGCTGCGCTCATGGAAGACGAGGTTCTTCACCAAGACCAAGGCGGACTTGCTGTTCACCCTGAGCTCCACTACTTCTACGTCTCTGCCCAGGAGATCGCCCAGCAGCCGAGCCAACCAGAGAGCTTGAGTCGAAGCGGTTGTGGCAGCGATGTACTCCGCCTTGCAACTGGACAGAGCCACCACTTGCTGCTTGACTGACTGCCAGTTGATCAGACACTTGCCGAGGAAGAATAGCGTCCCACTGGTGCTCTTGCTTGTGTCGATGTTGCTGACGAGGTCGCTATCACTGTACCCGATGAAGTGCTCCACACCGGGACATGTCGGGTAGTACAAGCCATAGTCGGGAGTGCCCGCGACGTAGCGGAGGATCCTCTTGATGGCCTGCTCGTGCTCCATCGTCGGTCGCTGCATGAACCGACTGATGTAGCCAACGGCGAATGCCAGGTCCGACCGTGTGTGGACGAGGTAGCGAAGGCTGCCCACAATGCGCCGGTACCACGTGGCATCGACCTCCTTCGCCGTGCTGTTGCGGCTCAGCTTCAGCCTCTCCTCCATGTGAGTGTGGGCTGGGTTGCAGCCGGTGAGCCCGCCCAACTCGACGATGCGCTTGGCGTAGGCAGTCTGGCAAAGGGAGATGTCGGAGCTGTCCTAGTGGACCTCTATCCCTAGGTAGAAGGAGAGAAGGCCTAAGTCGCTCATCTGGATGGCCGCCTTAATCTCCTCCTTGAACGCCTCCACCACGGCCTCCTTTGTGCCGGTGATCACCAAGTCATCGACTTAGACGCCTACCAACAGGGCATTGCCTCCCTTGCCCACCAATAGACAGCAGCCTCGTGAGGACTCTGCTGGAACCCCATTTGCTTGAGGGTGGAGTCCAGTTTGGTGTTCCAAGCTCGGGGCATCTATCGCAAGCCGTAGAGGGCCTTGCGCAGGTGAAGAACCTTGTTCTCCTTGCCGGGGATGATGAATCCTGGCGCCTAGTGGACATAGACCTCCTCCTTCAGGTCATCATTGAGGAAGGCGGACTTGACGTCCATGTGGTGCACACGCCAACCCTCCTAGGCCGCCAGTGCGAGGAGGAGACAGACGAACTCCATCCGCGCAACGGGCGCGAAGGCATCGTCGAAGTCCACTCCCTCCTGCTAGATGAACCCGCACGCCACCAGACGTGCCTTGTGCTTGATCACTGTTCTGGCCTCATCCTTATTGAGCTTGTAGACCCACTTAAGGGTGATGGCGCAGTGGCCGGCAGGAAGATCCGCCAGCTACCACATTCGGTTTCGCTCGACCGCGTCCATCTCCTGTTGCATCGCGGCGCGCCATGCCGCGTCTCCCTTCGCCTCAGCGAAGGAGCGGGACTCACCATCCTTGTGCACAAGGTGCGGCTCTGCCTTGAAGTCGTGCATCGCCAGTCTAGGGATGGGCTGATCACCGAAGATGTTGTCCAAGGTGTGTTTGCACAGAGGCTTGTCGTCGTGGTAGGCATCGACGCGATCCTCGTCGTCTGACAGCGGAGTGGTGAACTCCACCATGCGCTGCTCGTCACGGACCAAAGCTGCTGGTGCCAATCTTGGGGGTGTGGGCGCCGATGCAAGAGATTAGGGAGTCAGTGGTACAAGTTGTGGAGGGCTTGCTAGTGGTGTAGGCGGTGGAGTACAAGCCGAAGCTGATGGCGAGTCAGGTGCTGAGGTAGACGAGCTTGGTGAAGATGAGCTGCTAGCTCCCCTGGCTCCCTCGAAGTGGACGTAGTCGACGATGAAGTCTCTGAGAGTTGAAGTTGAGCCATCATCCACCGCCTTGTCCCAAGCCCAGCCTCGCCCTTCATCAAACACAATGTCCCAGGAGATGCGGACGCACTGTGTCGCAGGGTCGAGGATGCGGTAGGCCTTGATGCCCTCCGCATAGCCGATGAAGACTCCTAGCGTGCTCCGGTCATCGAGCTTGCTAGTGTGGTTGAGCTCCTTTGCGAAGGCGAGACAACCAAAGACGCGGAGATGGCTCACCATCGGCTTGCGCCTGTGCTAGGCCTCGTACGACGTCTTGCCATTAAGGGCCTTGATGGACGAGCGGTTGAGGAGATGGACGGTAGTCATCACCGCTTCCCCCTAGTAGATTGCTGGCATCCCTCTCTGCTTGAGGAGAGCGCGGGCGGTGGCCACCACCGTCTGGTTGCGGCGCTCAATGACGCCATTCTACTACGGGGTGTACAGCGTGGAGAAGTGGCACTAGATTCCCAAGTCGACGCAGTACGCCGCGAACTCAGCCATCGTGAACTCACCGCCGTTGTCAGTGTGTAGCACTCGAAGCTTGCGGCCGCACTCCTTCTCCATAGCAGCTTGATGGCGTCCGTAGTCACCGCCTTGGTGTCGAGCAGGACCGCCCACATGTACCGAGACACGTCGTCGATGAGGAGCAGGAAGAATCGCCGACCTCCAGGTGTGGCTAGTGTCACGGGGCCATAGAGGTCGTCGTGCACGAGCTCTAGCTTCTCCTAGCGTGGAAGCTCGCCTGGCGGGGGGAAGGGGAGCCGCTGCTGCTTTGAGGACGCAGGTGTCGCAGAACTGCTCCACATGCTCTACTTGTGGCATGCCCTACCCCATCTCCTTGTTGCCGAGCTGCTTTAGGGCCTCAAAGTTGAGGTGCCCAAAGCGCTCGTGCCACCACCAAGCGTCGTCGTTGCGGTGGGCTACAAGATACACGGGTTGCGCCACCTGCACATGAAGAACATAGAGGCGGTTGGCGCCTCTGTTCACCTTGGCGAGAAGGCAACGATGGCGATCCCAGATATGTAGGACCCCGTGCTCGATCTCCACACATGAGCCTTTCTCATCCAGCTGTCCCAAGCTGATGATGGAGTTCCTCAGTGTGGGGATGTAGTAGACATCGGTGAGCAGTCGATGCTCACCGATCTTGGTGGTGAAGACGACGGAGCCGACGCCCTTGATCTCCATGGCAGAGGCGTCCCCAAACTTGATAGAGCCTCGAACGTCAGAGTTGAGCTCGGAGAAGAACTCCTGCTGCCCGGTCATGTGTTGGGTGGCGCCGATGTCGAGGTACCACCCGTCGATCTTGTCGCCACCATACCTGTTGCTGAGGAAGACATGGGCCCGTGGCTCGTCGAGGTGGAGGAGCACGGCGGCGGGTGGCGCTGGAGAGGAGTGCGGCTTGATGCTCCTATGTACAAAGAAGAGAGCCGACTCGTCACCCTCTTGTGCTTGCACAACATGTGCTTGATCGTCGTGCTTTGCCTACCGGTAGTCCTTGGCCCAGTGGCTGGTCCTCCCACAGTTTTTGCAGGTGTCATCACGGGTAGCCTTGCGGTTGTCGTCGACACCGTCAGGAGCGCCACCATGCGCCTTGTCCCGCTTGCGCGGCCAACGCTTGCGGCTGCTCGATGAACCCAAAGCCGAAGGACCCGAGGCCTCCCCCTTCTTCCGCTACCACTGGTGAGCGAGCCATAGCTCCTTGGTGAAGAGAAGCTTACCACCGATGGTGACCTACTCTAAGGGAAGTAGCTACTCACAGTTGTCGTCGGCCTTGAGGCGACCCATCACCTCCTCGATCGATAGCTCGGAGAAGTCCAGTGCCATCTCAATCGCGATGGCGACTTGCGAGTACTTCTTGGGGACAATGCGGAGGAACTTCTCTATGGCTCTCTCCTCATCGATGTCATTGTTGCCGTACTACGCCAACTGCTGCATCAGGGTGTTGAGGTGGAGAGTGAAGTCATCGACGTCCTCACCTGGCTTGAAAGCCAGGTTCTCCCACTCCTAACACAACATCTGAAGCATGGACCTATGGGCATGGTCGCTGCCAATGTGTGCCGTGGCGATGGCGTCCTTGGTCGTCCGCTTGTTTACGAGGGAGGAGTGCATCTACGTCGAAATAGCAACAAGAAGCGCCTCTAGTGCCCGCCGATCCTTATCGAAGTTGGCGTCGCCATACCATACCACGTCTCACATGCGCCGAGCCTGCATCTTCACCTTCATCACCATGGACCACTTGGCATAGTTGGTCTTGGTGAGCATGGGCCATCCGCTGCCGGGGCTGGAATCCTTGACGATGGTCTGGATGATGGGAGGAGAGCCGGTGCAGCCACGGTGACCATGGCACCAGTCCAAGGAATAGGAGGCGCACCGCCTGTGAGGGCTTCGTGTGCCAGTGTCCCATCCACCATGCTCCCGGTCGAAGTCCTGCTCCGCCTCTAGCCATGCCGCCTCCTGCCACTATCACTGTGCCTCTAGTGCGTGTGTGACGCGTGGATCCTGTCGGCCAGCTGCATGTCCACATGGAGCGCCATCAAGGCTGTGTCCTCCAGGGGTGCCATCAAGGCCGTGTCCGCCTAGGGCATAGAGATCGCGTCCACGTCTGCCCAAGTCGTTGAAGCCACGTCCGTGTCTGCCCCGCAGCCACGCTTCCCGCTCAGTGTCTATGTTTTCGAAAAATCGATGAGTAAATTTGTATTTGCGTGTCTGGTTTGGATGGTGTGCTCGGAGGACACAAGGGTTTATACTGGTTTAGGCAGAACGTCCCTACGTCTAGTTCGCTACTACTCATGTTACCGGCACTTGGTTTGCAGTAGGGGTTACAAACAGGCGAGAGAGGGAGAGGATCCCACGTCTCTAGTGGAAGGAGTGAACGGGTGCTGAGAGCTCGCTTGCCACTCAGCCGTGCGCTCATGTTGTGCTCTTATGTCAAGATCTCCCCTTACATGGGGCGCCCTGCTTCCCCTTGTATAGGCAAAGGGAAAGCGTGGGTTATAGAGGAGAAAAAGGAGAAGAACAAGAGAGAGAAGAAGGGTTCTAGGGTTGCTGGGTCCTTTTTCTCCTTCATGCGGGTCCCGCGCGATCCTATAGATGTCAACAAGGATGGCTCCATGTCACAGCCCTGTTTATCACTAGCGCCATGCGGAGGCGTCATCTACTAATCATGGCGTTCCACTCTGTCTCGACGGACATCATGGTGAACTCACGTGCCTATCTGCGTCCGTACGAGGATTAGGTAGAACAGCACCGGCACGCCCGACACTGTTCTTGATGTGAATCCTCATGTATGGCCCATCATGGCCATGGGTTAGATCAAGGCGTGTCAGCCACTTCTCTAGTGTCAGAGTTTTGACCTAGGCCCATACGCTTGGACCTGGAGTGGTTGGCGATGGTATGGGTCCCCGTCGGACGAGATGGAACCCGCATCCTCGAGGTCGGACAAGACAGAGCCCGCGACCTTGGGCGAGACGGAAACCGCGTTCTTGGGGTCAGGCGAGATAGAGCCCGCACCTAAGGGGTCGGATGAGACAGAGCCCGCGGCCTTGAAGTCAGGCAAGATGGAGTCTACGGCCTCAAGGTCGGGCAAGACGGAGTTCGCACCCAAGGGGTCAGGCGAGACGGAGCCCGTAGCCTCAAGGTCGAGCGAGATGGAGCTTGCGGCCTTGGGGTCAGGCAAGACCTTTTAATACATCTTGAGCCATCTAGGGAAGTCCGCGTGGGTGCTAACTTCCTTGCTTTGGGTATCCCTAATATCGATACCCGACAGTAGCCCCCGAGCCTACGGAGGAGTAGAATACTCCTTTGGAGGCTTTTCTAGACCGGAGGACTCTGAAGGCCTTGGCCTTCTTTTTGTAGCCAGTGGCATGTCCTAGCAGGAAGGCGATTCTCTTTTGTCATGATTGGTCTTCTCGGGACATGTAACAGTAGGATTCGGGAGGTCAAAAAGATTTTTCTTGATTTTGGTCCCCTAGGATCCAATCGCTTCGTCGTCGTCCTTCGACCTCATGTTTGGTCTCCTTGCGAGTCCAACTTCCCTCGAGCCCCGCACGTAGCAGGGGTTCGGTCGAGGGTCGGCTCGTCTTCGTGATCCCTTAAGCGTTTTTTGATAAAACAGAGGGGTTGAGCCGTGCCATGTATTTTCTCGATGGACAAAACATGGTGCTCGGTGAGCTATTAAGGGGCTAGTACGAGTGGGGCCCCAACTTCCTATTCACGGGGGTCCAGCATGGGTCAGCTGGTGATCGACTCCAGGCTCTTGGTGGCCAATCCATATAGTTCTTGGGTCCATTCGTCTGGTCACATGGGCTCGTTGCCTTTCTTTGAGGAAAAACCATGGACTGGGTACCGACCAAGACTCGAACATTTTCCGAGATGCCCACGGCACTCGTGCGCCTAGGTACTAGCTGCTAGTGGGCCCATCCCTTTCCACCCCTTGCTCTAAGGGTGCTTCGGAGCGGATATGAACCCATCAGCGGGCCAGCCTTCGAACTCCTGGTCCTTAATGGGCTGTAGGAGTGTTTTTAGCTTGGTACCCCTCCTTACCTGTGATGGTTCTTGGCCCATCAACCAGGTGAACCGTCATCCAACGTGTCCTTTGAGGGCGCGATCAGAGATAGCGTGCGCACGATCTTCGGAGGGAGGTGACATGATGCGCCACAGCGGGCACGTGAACCTAGGCGAATGGTTCGCCTTCTCGTCCCACTCCGGCCTATAATAGTAGCCTCCCCCTTCACGTTTTTGCACACCAAAACCATAGCCTTACCTTCTCCGTTTCTCCATCGCCGCCGTTCGGATTTGTCATGCTTGCTAATCCGCCATCGGAGCCCTAGATCTATCGCTTCCGCTTCTCCATCGTCGCCTTTGCTTCTCCACAGCTGCCTCCATCCTCCATGGATTTATGGTACTGCTCCGATGTTACCCATGCACACATGGAGGGCCTCATCAAGTGTGGTCTTCTCCACAGGAGGACCGATGCGGTGGAGTGGCTTGTGCCCGTCCGTGAGGATGCGCCGGTGCCGCCCAACGGCTACGTCGTCTCCTTCGCGCCCTTCCACGAGCGTGGACTCGTGGTTCCTCCCCACCCGTTCTTCTGGGGTCTGCTACACCACTATTAGATCGAGCTGGAACACTTGAACCCCAATAGAATCTAGCACATCGCGGCCTTCATCGCGATGTGCGAGGGGTACCTGGGGATCGAGCCCCACTTCGAGCTATAGAGATATTTCTTCTCCATCTCCTTGATCAAGAAGGAGAGAGGCTAGGAGAACCTGATGCCGATGGGATGTGTGGGCATCCACCTCTGGGGGCAGCGGGCGGTCGAATACATGCCCTGCCAGCTCTCCAGATCCAACAAGGGGTGGCACTCGCATTGGTTCTACTTGAAGAACGACCCTGCCACTCCCTTGCTAGCCTTCTCTAGGTGCCTAGTCGAAGAGGTATCGCTGTCATGGCCGTGGGGGCCACCCATCTAGGAGAAAAAGAGGATGCGTGACCTCCTTGAGGCCATCGCGTTCCTGATGACCACGACCTCTGCGGGGCCAGCGTCATCGAGGGGTATCACGTGAGGAGGGTGGCGTTGCTAATGGCACGCGTCCTCTCGCTGTACAGGATGACGCCCAGCGCGCAGCTCGTTGGGACGACACTCGCCTAGGGGCTGCTCTGCGACAACATAGTCGCACAACGCATCAAGGAGGCCACGAGGGAGGCCGACGCCGTGTTCCTGATCTTGGGCATCCTGTGATGTGGCCGAACGCCAGCTTCATCGAGCTGCTGGTGGGGTTAGTCTTTCGAGACTCTGTCGCGCTACTGCTAGAGCACGCGGCCATGAGGGCGGTGAACTATGATGCGGATGAACAAAGGAAGAAGAAAAAGGACAATGAGAAGAAACGGCGGTCGAAGCAGCGAGCGAAGCTGCAGCGAGGGAAGCGGCGTCAAGGTTCATCGAGAGAAGAGGAAGAAGAAGAGGAGGATGACGGCTCCGGGTCGCCCATCCCATGGGATGATCTAGACACCGAGGACGAGGACCCACCTTCACCATAGGTGGGGCCCTTCCTATGGCATGCCACGAGGTAGGAGGGGGAGGACGCGCCCTTGGAGCCGGTGGAATCAAACCACCACCCCGCCCCGTCCGGACCTTCGACGGTGGCCTCAGAACCTATGGAATCAGGCCACCTCGCCTTGTCTGGGCCTTTGACGGTGGCCCTGGAGCCGGTGGAATCAGACCGTCCTGCTCCATCTAGGCCGTCTATGGTGGCCCCGAAGCCGGTGAAAACTGGTCACCCAAATTCGTCCGAGCCCTCGGTGGTGCCTCCGGAGTCGACGGGAGGGGGTCATTCTGATTCGTCCAAGCCCTCCGAGCAGAGGGAGGGCTCGAAGTGGCAACGTGTCGACGAGGAGCAGCCGGGGTCGAGCAAGCCAACCCCAAAATGTCCTCGCATGATGGCGTCAGGGTGAGTCGAGAGTTTTTCTCCCTTTGTCTTAATGAATTTTTGCTGTGAACTGACCGCCATGTCCCTTGTAGCGTCGAAGGATGTGGGACTCTCCTACAGCTTGTTTCAAAAAAGATCCTCCTTCGGCAAATGCGCCAGGAGCCGGTTGGCGTCGCACCGGTGGTAAGTGTGATTGTCGTTGGGGCAGCCACGGCGCTGACTAGGAAGGCGCAGCCGATGGCTGCATCCATGGGAGAGCAGGCAGAGGAGGGCATGTCCAGGGCGCCCATGGCGGGCACGACGCAACCGGTCATGTCGTTGACGTCGTAGGTGGAGGCGGCACGGCCAAAGCTGTCGTTCGTGCAGGTGTCCGTATCCACGTCAGGGCCGATGGAAGGGGGCACACTCGAGGCATCGTTCGTGGATGTGGCAATAGGGCAGGCCTCTGTGTCCGCGTCATCCGCCCCCTCTATCGCTAGAGGTGCCGCTCTAGAGGAGCTGCCACTGCAAGAAAGGTCGACGCCGCTTGAGGTCGGCATGAGGATGTCTCGGTCTCTAGTTCAGGTGGCTGCCCTCAATGACATAGCAGAGGAGAGGGAATGAGGGAGCGTCCACACGGAGGTTGGGGACGCGGTTTGTGCCCTGACCACCATGCTGAGCTCGATGCACGACATTGTCGCCCCGGTTGGCCAGGTATGATATGATCGTGCTTTTGACCCTCATGTTCTCTTTCCACGCCTCTAAGTCTTGTCTTCTTCGTAGATCCTTATGGCCCATAGCTGGGAGATGTCCCAGTTCCTTGCTGAGGAGACACGGCAGAGTGAGGAGCTGGCCACATAGCTCGCTGTCGCCCATCAAGAGGTGGCTGAGCTTGCCCCTGCCACCCGAGAGGTGGCCGACCTCTGAGTCAGGGAGAAGCACACTCGCGATGACGCCCGCGAGGTCAAGGAGAAGCTCATAGCTCTGATCGAGAGGGTGCGCACGAACGCCGTGGAGGCCGAGCGGCTGTGGAAGGAGCGGGACAATTTGCTTCGGGCCATAGAGGAGCTCCGCACATGGATTGACCTGGCTCACCAGGAGCGCATCGACGCTCAGCAGCAGATCGACCACCTTGAGGATGAGCTTTAGGGGGAGAGGGACCTGAAGGTTGTAGCCAAGGGTGTGTCCTCTAGGCTCCCGCGGAGGTCGGTCAGCGCCAAGAAGAGGTCCAGCGCTTGGTGGCCGAGGTGACCCAACAGCGTGATGAGGTGCATAGGCTTTGGGTGGATGTGAACGGTAAGTCTCTAGTTTTCCTTGTTGTCTTTCTCCCTAGAATCTATGGTAAGCCTTTTGACACGGTCGGTATGTGACTTGGGCAGGTCTCGACGACAAGCTCGTGGCGGAGGTGGTGAATAGTCATGGCCTAGAGAAGGAGTTCAGCGAGGTGAAGGACACCCTCTAGAAGGAGAGCGATGAACACGACAACATGTGTGTCGTCGTCCAGCTGGTCTACGATGAGCTCGAGCTAGCCTTGGAGCAGGAGACAAGCTCGCTCACGGTTCACGCCACCCAGATCATGGACCGGGCACATGATATGGTAAGGGACGCGCTTCGCTTTGGCGTTCACCAATCATTCGCAATCGCCCGTTCTCATTACGAGAACATCAATCTGGCGACGATGAGCCAAGGCTTCGCACTCGTCTATACCGACGCTGAGCTAGACGACATCGAGAAGGAGGTGGCCCCCTGGCACATTACCTTTCTACCAAAATAGAAGATGAAATCATCCCCCCGAGGGGTTAGTTTAGTTAGATAGGTTAGGCGACGCATTTGTAATAAGTGGACAAGTTCCAACCCTTTTGTTTCGTTTAAATAAGTTGTTCTTTTGTTTCGGTTGAACAAATTTGTTCTTTCTCCCTTTTTATGTGTAAAAAGGGTTAATGCGTTCTGATCCTTCCTGTTGTTAAAACTATAGAGCTCGAGGTGTGGGTGAAAGACACTGATCACGCTGGTAAGCAAGAGTGCCGTAGCCGCTGGGGCATAGGTTTCTTGCAGTCCGACCAGTTTTACTCAACGTTCGTTTCCGCAAACCTTGCCTCTAGGTTTTTAATGTGAGAAAGGGTCGGGCATGGCAACTGTTTCAGAATCGATATATATATACCCTTATCAGCCCTCGAGTGAGGCCCGACCCCTTGTCGTTGTTGGGATCAGGTTTCACTAAAGATCGAGGAGACGATAGTGAAACTAGTAAGAGAAATCGTTTTTTTGCAGAAACGTTATTATTAGTTTTTGTGCGTATCCCTCTCTAGGATCCGAGCCATCATCCTACGACCACACATTCGGTCTCCTTGCGAGTACAACTTCCCTCGAGCCCCCATGCGTTGCAGGGGTCCGGTTGAGGGGTCGGCTTGTCTTTGTGATCTTCATCCCTTAAGCGTTTTTTGATAAAATGGAGGGGCTGAGCCATGCCACGTTTGTTGTCGAGGTTGTCTGTTGGGGTAGCCCCTTCCTCGTGGATGCTTTCGATGTATCCTTTGAGGTACCTACCATAAAACATTCTCGCGAGGGGTGATGGCTCCCCGTGGTGAAGTCAGAATCGGAGAGCGACTCCGATTCTCCCACGAGAAGGTCGTGGAAAGATTCTGCAACGTATTCGGTCATCCTCACAAACTAGTCGTTCATAGGGGATGGGGGCGTGCACTGTGCCACAAGGTGGTCAACGGTCTCTGCGGTGTTACGCAGACCAAACAGGAGCGCAGTCGGGGCTCTCCGGATGAGGAATTCTAGGGAGAGCAGCTCTCCTCCGGCAAGCTACGTCATGACATTGGCGAATGAGAAGGTGAGGTGGCGCAGGTCCTCCCAGGACGATCGGGTCTTAGGAAGGCGCCGAGCTGGTGCTCTAGCCTCTCAAAATCAAAGCCGAGGAGCTGGTCGCTCCCAGGGGTGCGGGCCTCTGGTGCATGCAGCTGCAGCTCCTCAAGAATCTCGGCGATCGCGTTGAGGCCGGCGGTGTGGAGAGGCTGGACAATGGCGGGAACCTGTGCCAACTCTCCCTCCATCGTGACTAGCCATCCGAGGCCCGAAGTTTAGGTTCCCAAAGCGCACGTGCGCGCCTAGGACCTAGCTGACGCTATGACTAGCCATCCGAGGCCTAATGTGGGCGTCGAGACACGCAAAAAGCCCCTACCTGGCACGCCAACTGCCGGTGTTTTTGGACCATCGATGACTAAATTTGTATTTGTGTGTTTGGCTTGGATGGTGTGCTCAGAGGACACAAGGGTTTATATTAGTTCGGACGAAATGTCCCTACGTCCAGTTCGCTGCTGCTCGTGTTACCGGCACTTGGTTTGCAGTAGGGGTTACAAACATGCGAGAGAGGGAGAGGATCCCAAGTCTCTGGTGGAAGGAGTGAACGGGTGCTGTGAGCTCGCTTGCCGCTCAGCCGTGTGCTCGTGTTGTGCTCTTGTGTCAAGATCTCTCCTTTCATGGGGCGCCCTGCTTCTCCTTTTATAGGCAAAGGGAAAGTGCGGGTTACAGAGGTGGAAATGAGAAGAATGAGAGAGAGAAGAAGGCTTCTAGGGTTGACGGGTCCTTCTTCTCCTGCATGCAGGTCCCATCGATCCTGTAGATGTCAATAGGGATGACTCTATGTCGTGGCCCTGTTTGTCACTAGCGCCATGCGCAGGCGTCATCTGCCGATCATGGCGTTCCACTCCGTCTCAGCGGATGTCGTGGTGAACTGACGCAACTGTCAACGTCCGTATGAAGATTAGGCAGAATAGCACTGGCACGCCCGACACTATTCTTGATGTGAATCCTCAGGTATGGCCCGTCATGGCCATGGGTTACATCGATTCATGCCAGCCTCTTCCCTGGCATCAGAGTTTTGACCCAGGCCCATACGCTTGGACCTAGAGTGGTTGGCGACATTGGCCCCATTCGCTTCGCTGAAAAAATAAGCTAAAACATTGTTCCGGCTGATTTGTTGTGAGAGAAAAATATTATTCTGGCTAAAAAGACAAGCCGAAAAGTATGGATCATAAGACAAGAGAACATGGCTTTTAAAGTTAATTTATGAGTTTTATGCATTAATTCTATTTTCTGCCTAACGGTGATGTATAATTGATGTAGAAAGATCTTGTAAGTTTTATTTTTTAACCAACGAGATCACTCGGCTGCATTCCAACGGGCTGCAATGCTGGGGTATGTGAATGAAAAGACTTGAGTCAAGCCAATTCAGGACAATTGTTTGTTAGTTTACTATTTTTCTTATTAAATTGGAACCAAGGGGAAGATTTAATTGGAAAATAAAGTATAAGTGAATGTTTTAGTCATCATGACTAAATTTTTCGTTACGGTAATTTGTATATAGATTTATCCCGTATGGGGAGAAGTTTGGCATAGTACTTATGCTAGTCAATCCTACATGGCGGGAGAAGTTTTGTGACGACTCATATATTTTTATATCCCGCATAGCGAGAGAAGTTTGGATAGCTCTTATGCTATCCTAGTATTGACTATGGCACAATAGAAATGCACCGTCATGGTCAATACTAATCAAAGGACAAGAAAAAGATGCAAGCATGACTTATAAAGGTACAGTTAATAAAAGACCTCCTCTAGTTCTTGAAGTGGAATGAGAAAAGTGTACTCCTATACGGATCAAGAAATAACTTTATTTGCATGGCATAATCATGTGAATGAAGTAAGTCATAAGTGTCTCCTCGTTCACAGTTTTCTGAATAGTTCTCGAAATTATGGCAGTATAGTTCATGCCATATTTTGAGGGGGAGAATTGTGAGATGAGTTAAGAGTAAGAATTAAGATCAATTAAGAAACTACTCTTCATTAAGAGTGAGATAAAGATTTTGATGAATGTGACCGTCGATCATAACAATGATACCCCCTAAGCAGAGAAACAACTAAATTCCTGTATTTTTTAAAGTTCCGAGAGGAAGATAGCATAGTCACCATCAAAGATATTAAAGTGGTGCTTAAAGCACCTTATAAGGTCTTAACAGATTGAACCCAAATAAGAAATTGGAAGATACACTATCTTTATAAAAGATGGGATGATCTGGGGGAGCACGGTATGTAGAGACCTATGACTTGAAGAGAGGCGGGACTGCATGCCCACTTCAGTGATTCAAAACAACGAATTTCTTGATACCTGTTGATGTTGTATGACTTCTACAACACCTGTTGTTGGCTCTTCGAAGAAGATAAATAATGTAAACAAGGATCTTGTGATACAGGAGCCTGTAAAAATCAATTACCTCTTGGCAATGAAGAGCAACAACAGCCCCACATGAAAGTGCCAATAGCTGAGGCCCCAATAGGTCTCAAAAAAATTAGTAAACCAGTTTTTTGATGACTATGAAGTCTATGTTAGTGAAGAAATTTAAATGGAGGGTGATTCCACCTCATTTGAAGAAGCCATAAGAAGTGTTTACTCATTTGAATGGCAAGAAACTATGGAAGTTGAAATGAATTCGATGAATACTAACGATGTTTGGAACTTAGAAGAAATTCCTAATGGAGCTAAAACAGTAGGCTGTGAAAGGGTCTATAAGACAAAATATGACTCCAAAGAGAATGTGAAAAGATATAAAGCATGACTTGTAGCAAAAGGCTTTACTCAAAGAGAATGAATAGATTACGATGAGAGTTTTTCTCCAGTCTTATGCAAGAATTCTTTTAGAATCATAATGGTGTTATTGGCACATTACGATTTAGAGTTACATTAGATGGATGTAAAGATGGTGAAAGGAGCAAGATGCCCAAGAGGGGGGGGGGTGAATTGGGCTAATTCTAAATTTTTTTGCAATAATTAAGTCCTACGGTTAGCCCACTTAACCCATTGTGCCTAGAAAGTGTTTATATTGATCTACCGCACAAAAGTTTAGCAACCTATGTTCCAATCCTACTCTAGCATGGCAATTCTATGAATGTAAATGACAAGAATTGAATTGCTCAAAGTAAATGCTCAAAGTAAAGAGAGAAGGAGGAATACGGCGATGTTTTACTGAGGTATCGTAGAGTCGCCACTCCCCACTAGTCCTTGTTGGAGCACCCGCGCAAGGGTGTAGCTCCCCCTTGATCCACGCAAGGACCAAGTGCTCTCTATAGGTTGATTCTTCGACACTCTATTACGGTGAATCACCCACAACCGCTCACAACTTGAGTTGGGTCATCCACAAGCTCTACCGGATGATCACCAAGCTCCCAATCACCACCAAGCCATTTAGGTGATGGCGATCACCAAGAGTAACAAGCATGAACTCTCACTTGACCATGACAATCCTAATAAGAAGGGTGGATGCACACTATGCTACTCTTGCTTTCACTAATGAGGGCTCTCTTTGGGATTCTCAAATCTCAATCACCTCACTAGGACCTTGCTCTTCTTGGCACTCTCAAGGGTGTTTCTCAGCTGTTGGAATGAGCAAAAGTACCACCTCACACGAATGGAGGAAGTATTTATACACCCGTGTTGAAAATGAACCATTATGTGGTTCTGCGGGGTGACTAGACGCTCCGGTCATGTTGACCGGATGCTCTGGTCAGTTCTCTCTGAACTCCAGTGTTTAAGTTGTGACCGGACGCGTCCGGTCACAATTTTCCCTCTCTGGAACCTTACTAGAGTCGACCGGACGCTGGCACCCAACATCCAGTCGCTCACCTCTCAGCGTCCGGCCACACCAGATGAAATCACCTTGATCAAATGAACTGACCGGACTCTGCGCCAGCGTCCGGTCACACCGGAACCAGCATCCGATCAGTATTTGACCCTCCATTCACTTCCAACTCTCAATCATACGTGAATGAAGTTTTCTCCAATGGATCTAAGGGCTTTTTAGGAGCTACCTAGTGCTAGATTTAGCAAGTGTGCACCACACCTAACTCACTAGACTCACTTAGGTCAAGCTATCCGTCCATACCCCCCTTAATAGTACGGCCAAAGGAAAAATAAAGTCTTAAACTACTCTAGGTGTCTCTTCAACTTCAATCGACACTTAGAACTAGTCCATCCTTAACCTAGTCATCCATCCTTTGAAAACCGAAATGATTTCCATCATAGAGGCATGGCCACCATGATAGCCCAATCAATCTCCATTACCGTGACCTAACTTAATTGCCTCTGCAAAAACATGTTAGTCACAGTAATCACGTATTGTCATTAATCACTAAAACCCAACTAGAGGCCTAGATGCTTTCAATCTCCCCCTTTTTGATAATTGATGACAATACAACCTCGAGTATGTGAAAGAGTTGAGGTTTTTAACATGCTTGGATCATATAAGCTTTTGACAATAAGAACAAAAGAGTTAGGCAAGCTTATATGACCCAAGCCAACATGATGTACTCAAAAGATATGAAATAAGCATGAGTACAAGTAATAAAGCTCATTTGCATCGGAGTAAAATGTGGAAGCAAAGCAAATGAGCATAACATAAGTGATATGACATATAAATAATTCAAAGTAGAGAGCACACATGTCAAATATCACGATCACGTAGATATCACTATCACATAAATATAGTTTGATGCATGAAAGTAAACACACGAATGCATAATAGTGTATCACACATAAAAACCAAATATAATAGATAAGCTAAACTCCCCCTAGATAAGTCGCTCCCCCTAAATCTAACACACTCGATCCCTCTCCCCCTTTGGCGTCGAACACCAAAACCTAAGGGTCGGTCGGTGGGGCTGCAACGGACGAGTCAGGCGCTGAGGTATGTGGAGCGAGCTGGAACTATGTGCCATCATCATCTGATCTTGAGCTCTGAGCAATCTGACCCTCTGTAGCTAGAAGCGATGCTAAAGCGGTCTAGGTCAGATCAGGAACTAGTGCAGCCTAAGTCTCTACAGGTATGACTATAGTAGGCAACTCTGATGATGCAACTGAAGAAGAGAGCGTCTCTGTAGTCCCGGTAATAGGTGCAACTGTGGAAGGACCTAGGATATGTAGATATGGTGAAGTAGGCTACCCTACCAACTCACTGAATGAAGCACCAAGGCTCCTAGAAACTATAGTCTCTGGCACTAGCAGTGAGGAAGTCTGAGCTAGTATGAAGCCCGTCTGAAAAGGTGTGAACTGCGGGGCTAGCACTGGCGAGGCAAACCACTAGGACACTTACTCTATAGGTGAAGCAAACTGAGTAGCAGTCTGTCCCTGACTCTGAAGCCCACTAGGCTACAAAGCTAAAGTCATAGAAGTGGTGGTAGGCTGACCAAGCTGGGGTGAAGGCTATGGCGGTGGAGCCCCAATAGTAGTCACAACATGCTGCATAAACCCAAGTAGTTGCTGCTGCATGAGAAGCTACTGCTGATGCATGGCCTATTGCTGCTGTTGTATGGCCTACTGCTGCTACTAGATCGTCTGCTGTTGTTGCTGGAACTCGTCCTATCGAGTCTAAAACTGTGCAAATGTAGCAGCGGTCTCCTGAGCCTAGCGAGCCTAATCCTGCCTCGTCCGCTCAAGTATGGCAAGTAGAGCGAGGTCTATCTGCGGTGTAGGTGGAGCTGAACTAGAGCTACATGCCTCATGGTCATGTCATCAAGGAGGCATCTGAGGGATATCCCTGTAGTCATCATCTGAGCTGTCGTTGGGGTCGCTCTCGACCATCCCCTCCTGTTGAGCATCTAACTGCTCCTCCTTTGTAGCTGCTATACCCCTAATGGTCTCATCCTGCTGAGCTGCAGTCTCTGGCACCTTTGGACGATGGCACGGCTAGCTAGGTGTCCTCACTGCACTATGACAGATCATCTGAGTCATGTTGTATGCAGAGAACTCTATAGTAGCACCACTATACTCTGCCAGCATCTCAGGTGGCCTCACAATAACTGCCTTGTGGATCAGGAATGTAATCCAGTGAGCATATGGCAGCTGCCTGTGACCCCTGAATCCCTCTGCAATAGTATCCTCCATCTCTGATAGAAGGAGATCCCAAATGTCAAACACAGTCTACTGCATCAGAGAGTTCAGTAGCCATAACTGTATGCAAGTCAAGCCCTTGCGATATTCCATCCTCGGAAGCAGTATCCTCATAATAGCATCAAGCACTCTAGCTGTAGGAGTGAGGTCACTAGGTGTCCTGCTCGACCTCTCGCCGAATGGCTCTATGAAGCAATGGTGGACCAAGTCTATAGGAGGCACCATACCGCCATGAGGGTGTTTAGGAGGCGCTGTCTATCCATAGCAAACCTCATGTAGTTGGACTGGCTGCTCCTAAAGTATGAGAATCTCCGTGACCCTAAAGCTCATCAGCCTATAATCTCTGCCTCTGAATGCAAAGTGTATAAATCTGTGCTGCGGGTCAATCCAGAGTGTAGCATAAAAACTCACGGACCCAAGATGGAACATATAAGCCTGTCCATCCAAGTAAATCTATCAGCCCTGGCAGGTAAGATAGGTAAGGGCAAATATGCTCTCCTACTGCTGCTACAATGGACTCAATGTTGCACACCCTCTGAGATCTGAAAAATGTCCCACTGTTAAGATATACATTATAAAAAAAACTTCTTGCAGTGGTGTGTAGAAGCCCTCTAATGCACGCTCATCCTGCCTTGGTGGAAACCACTGATCAAAGTCCACAAATCTGAGCTACTACACCTGCTTGGCCATGGTAGCCCTCAAATTTAGATGAGTCACTAGAGGCGGACCCTGTTGATGAGGACATGACACCATCGGATACGACCATTGTTTATAAGGTGAGCTCATTCCTACATTTGCATAGTGATTTTTGGTACAATTCACTTGGTTCTACATGTACATGTTGTTATTTGAATGTAGGTACAAATATGTCTCAACGTGCAAGTTCATCAAAGTTGAATTTTTGGTTCATCGGTAGCTCGACAGTGCTTCATTGAGAAGGCCATAACTCAGCCATCTGGAGTGCGATCGAGGTCAATGAGCACTTGATGGAAAGCTTGTTTGATAAGACTTCAAATAGATCTGGTCTCATCTTAATATCACATCAGCAAGGCCTCCAAACCATCAAGATATTCTGTTGCTGTTTCTGCTGGGAGGTACACTATCGTTATGGGCTTGTTATTCATCCTTGGGACCCTGACCCAAGTGGGAGCATACCCCAAGGACTTGGAGAACCCACCAAGAAAGTCCTTGTACGTCCTCCTCCTTGGCCACCACCTTAGGAGGCCAGCAAGGACGTCCAAGCCAAGCCGGAGGCCCAGTCCAACTTGAGTTCGAGTCCATCTCGGGCTCCAGGACCAGTGTGTAGTAAAACGGACGTCCAGGTCGCATACGAACTCTGTTTTTGATGATCCATATATGAATGGAAAGATAATTTCATAAGGAAACCAATGGAAGTGGTCCCACATCAAAATTCCATCAGAATCAATGGGAATCATCGAAACAATTTGACGTCTAGAATCTATCACGGCGCTGCGTCGTCATCTTTTGGGCTGTTGGGCCCTGTAACATGTTGGGACACCTTTAGAACGTAAAGAGGGATCCTTGGATGTCCCTTAGGCTATATAATCAGTAGCCACCACCTACATTAGGTTTTGAGTTTTGTTTTAGATTAATCTATCATTGAACAGTCGTCGTTATCGATTTGCAAGACCCCAACTTCGAGTGCTTAATCATTCATCTGCAATTATCACTTTAATTGAGTTGTTTTTTATCTTGTTCTTGCTTGTGTTCTTTGATTCACAGCAGGGATTAGCCTTCTTGGCGAGGTCAACCGGATTGTGACATGGTTGATAACTAGAGGAGACGTGGTGCTAAGGTTGCATGGTTCGGGTCTTTGTGATATGAAACCAGATCGGTGTGTCGCTCTCCGAACAAATCGTTGTTTATCTTGGGTGACCAGTTTAAGGCAGACTGGTCCTAGAGGCCGAGGCAGACTCGAATTCTTGTTGGACTGGGCCTCCAGCTTGTGTTGGACGTCCTTGCTGGTCATCATCACCTCCTCCATGTCCTCTTAGTCCCTCTTGACCCTCTCCAATGTTCCTAAGCAAGATAACATCATTAGATAGTAGTCTATTCTCAAAAGTATGAAAATGATCGCTTAAGAACGAGCTCACCTATAAATTGAGTTGACGCATTCGAGCCCGGGTCATTGGACCTTGCATGACGGTTGGAGGATCAGCTGGTACATCCGAAGGAGTGATGTCCTCATCATCCTTCCCCTCTTGAATTGGAGTCGTCCTCGACTCAAGCTCATCTTCTTCTCCCAAATAAGGTTTCAAATCTGCAATGTTAAATGTAGGGACTAACCCCGAACTCGGGTGGCAACTCAAGTTTGTATGCATTATCATTTATTTTCTCAATAATCTTATAAGGACCAGCTGCTCTTGGCATTAATTTAGACTTACGTAGCTCAGGAAATCTATCTTTTCTTAAATGTAACCAAACCAAATCACCCGGTTCAAGTTTAATCTCTTTTCTACCTTTACTACCAGCAATTCTATACTTTTCATTCATGCTTTCAATATTTGCTTTAGTTGTTTCATGCAACTTACGAATAAAATCAGCACACTCTCTAGCATCACTATGTATTCTCTCAGTGGTAGGTAAAGGCAAAAGATCAATAGGAGCACGGGGGTTAAAACCATACACTACCTGAAAAGGACTTACCTTGGTGGCAGAATGTTCTGTCCTGTTATATGCAAACTCCATATGCGGCAAACACTCTTCCCACATCTTCAAATTGCGCTTTAAAATGGCTCTCAACATGGTGGACAATGTTCGATTCACAACCTCAGTTTGCCCATCAGTTTGGGGATAACATGTTGTAGAAAATAGCAGCTTGGTCCCCAATTTATTCCACAACGTGCACCAAAAATGACTTAAGAATTTTGCATCGTGATCTGAAACAATAGTAGAAGGCATACCATGCAAGCGAACAATTTCTTGAAAGAAAAGGTCAGCAATATGAACAGCATCGTCGCTCTTATGACAAGGAATAAAATATGCCATCTTAGAAAAACGATCAACCATCACAAAAATACTATCCCTCCTCCTCTTAGTCCTTGGCAATTCCAACACAAAATCCATAGATATATCTACCCAAGGAGTAGAAGGAACAGGAA
Organism: Miscanthus floridulus; assembly: GCF_019320115.1. Classification (NCBI taxonomy): domain Eukaryota; kingdom Viridiplantae; phylum Streptophyta; class Magnoliopsida; order Poales; family Poaceae; genus Miscanthus; species Miscanthus floridulus. The sequence goes on along the minus strand of NC_089587.1, from coordinate 118,517,502 downwards.
GAGGCATATACAAACCATGTGGGTTCAACCGTGACTTAGCTTTTTGACATGTGGCACACCGAGCCACATATCGCTCTACATCTCGCCTCATCCTTGGCCAAAAGAAGTGTGTGGACAGCACCTCCTCCATCTTCTTGGCACCAAAATGTCCCATCAATCCACCTCTATGTGCCTCCTGCAATAACAAAAGACGAACGGAACCAACTAGAATGCATAGGCGGTTAGCTCTAAACAAAAACCCATCGCTGATCATAAACTTATTCCATGTGCGTCCCTCTCTACAATTAAGCAACACATCCTTAAAATCAGGATCAAGCACATATTGTTCTTTAATGGATTGAAGACCAAAAATTCGGTAATCAAGTTGGGACAACAATGTATATCTTCTAGACAAAGCATCAGCAATCACATTATCCTTCCCTTTCTTGTGTTTGATAATATAAGGAAAAGATTCAATAAATTCAACCCACTTAGCATGCCTATGATCCAGATTATTTTGAGAGCGAAGATACTTAAGCGATTCATGATCAGAATGAATAACAAATTCTTTAGGCCATAAATAATAACGCCACGTCTCTAAAGAACAAACAAGTGCATACAATTCTTTATCATATGTGGAATAATTAAGAATAGGATCATGCAATTTTTCACTAAAGTAAGAAACAGGTTTACCATCTTGCATCAAAACACCACCAATGCCAACTCCACTAGCATCACATTCTAGCTCAAAAGTCTTACCAAAATTTGGAAGTTGCAGCAATGGTGTGTGTGTAAGCTTGTCCTTCAAAGTGTCAAAGGACTCCTCATGTGCCTCTCCCCAATGAAACACCACTCCTTTCTTCGTCAACTCATGCAATGGGGCAGCAATGGTGCTAAAATCTGTGACGAAGCGACGGTAGAATCCTGCAAGACTAAGAAAACTCCTCACCTATGTGACGGTTTGGGAAACTAGCCAGCTCTTTATGGCTTCAATTTTTATCTCATCCACCTTAATTCCCTGTGGAGTTATAACATAGCCAAGAAAAGAAACTCGATCCGTGCAAAAGATGTACTTCTCAAGGTTACCAAATAAACGTGCATCACGTAAGGCATTAAAAACAGCACGTAAGTGATCCATATGTTCATCAAAAGACTTGCTGTAAATCAATATATCATCAAAGTAAACTACCACAAAATGATCAATAAAAACTCTTAAAACCTCATTCATTAAGCGCATGAAAGTGCTAGGTGCATTTGTCAAACCAAAAGGCATAACTAACCACTTATACAACCCAAATTTGGTTTTAAATGCAGTTTTCCATTCATCTCCAAGTTTCATTCTAATATGGTAGTAGCCACTTTGCAAGTCAATCTTAGTGAAAATTATAGAACCACACAACTCATCAAGCATGTCGTCTAGCCTAGGAATAGGATGACGATACCGAATAGTAATATTATTGATGGCTCTACAATCAACACACATACGCCAACTTCCATCTTTCTTAGAAACCAAAAGTATAGGAACGGCACAAGGACTAAGGCTTTCACGTACATACCCGTGGTCCAAAAGGTCTTGGACTTGCCGCTGAATTTCCTTAGTCTCCTCAGGATTGGTTCGATATGCAGCTCGGTTGGGCAAGGTCGCTCCCGGAATCAAATCGATTTGATGCTCTATCCCTCTCATAGGTGGCAGCCCCGGGGGTATCTCAGCTAGAAAAAATATCCTCATACTCCTGCAAAAGGTTAGTGACAACAAGAGGTACCGAGCTAACAATATCATCAAGTGAAAACATAGCTCGTTTGCATACCAAAGCATAACAAATATCATCATCAGAAATTTCAGCAAAGTCACATTTTGTTGCAAGCATAACACCACCCTTCAATTTAATCCCCTCAGCCTTAGAAATAGATGTAGACTTATCCTTTTTAGGTGGGAAAATAGAATTAGCAACTTGCTGATTTTCAGATTGAACATCATTCAAACTAACAACACGTTCTCTATCAGCTTGTACAATTTGAGCAGGGATCAAAGGTACCAAAGTAATTTTCTTTCCTTTATGCACAAAAGTGTATTTATTACTTCTACCATGGTGTGTAGCATCATTATCATATTCCCAAGGACGACCCAATAAGAGTGAACAAGCTTGCATAGGTACCACATCACAATCAACAGAATCAGCATAAGAACCAATAGAAAATAAAACTCGACAAGTTTGTGTTACCTTTGCTTTACCAGAATCATTTAGCCACTGAATATGATATGGACGTGGGTGTGGACATGTGGTCAAGCTAAGCTTCTTGACCAAATCAGAACTCATCAAATTGTTGCAGCTACCTCCATCAATAATGACACGTGCTCGACGGTCGCTGATGACGAAGAAAATCTAGAACAAGTTATGGCGTTGTAGCTTCTCAGGTTGCTGGACTTGTGAGCTGAGCACCCGCTGTACAATGATGCTCCTATAGGACGTCGTGGCCTCGTCACCAAGGACTTCACCATCGTCCTCATCTGCATCTTGGTCTTCTTCATCCTCAATGTTAGAGGTGCTGAGGTAACCATCTTCTGTAGCAATATATGCCCGCTGACTTGGGCAGTCCTTCTGCACATGGCCAATGCCATGGCAGCGGTGGCACTGAATACCTGAAGTGTGTCCCGTCGATGCAACAGATGAGGAACTCTTGGTAGGCACCTGCAAAGAATTTTTACCTAAATCTGAAGGTCGTGCGGGAGGTGCCTTAGGTGTAGCGGAAACTCTAGAGGCTGTTGGTCGCTTGCTCGCTGGTGGAGGCGTCCGAAAAGTGGTTGGCTTGGTCAGCCCCAAAGATGGTGCCCTCTTTAAGATAAACAACGATTTGTTCGGAGAGCGACACACCGATCTGGTTTTAGATCACAAAGACCCGAACCCTGCAACCTTAGCACCATATCTCCTCTGGTTATCAACCATGTCACAATCCAGTTGACCTCGCCAAGAAGGCTAATCCCTGCTGCGAATCGAAGAACACAAGCAAGAACAAGATAAAAAGCAACTCAATTAAAGTGACAATTGCAGATGAATGATTAAGCACTCGAAGTTGGGGTCTTGCAAACCGATAACGATGACTGTTCAATGATAGATTGATCTAAAACAAAACCCAAAACCTAATGTAGGTGGTGGCTACTGATTATATAGCCTAAGAGACGTCCAAGGATCCCTCTTTATGTCCTAAAGGTGTCCCAACATGTTACAAGGCCTAACGGCCCAAAAGACGATGACGCAGCGCCGTGATAGATTCTGGACATCAACTTGTTTCGATGATTCCCATTGATTCTGATAGAATTTTGATGAGGGACCACTTCTATTGGTTTCCTTATGAAATTATCTTTCCATCCATATGTGGATCATCAAAAACAGAGTTCGTATGCGACCTGGACGTCCGTTTTACTACACGCTGGTCCTGGAGCCCGAGATGAACTCGAACTCAAGTTGGACTGGGCCTCCGGCTTGGCTTGGACGTCCTTGCTGGCCTCCTAAGGTGGTGGCCAAGGAGGAGGACGTCCAAGGGCTTTCTTGGTGGGTTCTCTAAGTCCTTGGGGTGTGCTCCCACTTGGGCCAGGGTCCCAAGGATGAATAACAAGCCCATAACGACAATGTAGCTCCCAGCAGAAACAGCGACAGAATATCTTGATGGTTTGGAGACCTTGCTGATGTGATATTGAGATGAGACCAGATCTATTTGAAATCTTATCAAACAAGCTTTCCATCAAGTGCTCATTGACCTCGATCGCACTCCAGATGGCTGAGTTATGGCCTTCCCAATGAAGCACTGTCGAGCTACCGATGAACCGAAAATTCAACTTTGATGAACTTGCACGTTGAGACATATTTGTACCTACATTCAAATAATGACATGTACATGTGGAACCAAGTGAATTGTACCAAAAATCACTATGCAAATATAGGAACGAGCTCACCTTATAAACAATGGTCGTATCCGATGGTGTCATGTCCTCATCACCTATGGTCTAGGAGGCAGACAAGAACTCCTCCATTGTGTCTCTAGCCTCGGTGTGACTAGAGCATGGGTACGACCAAAGCGACGTAACTATGGCTGAGATGCCTGCTCTATCTCCTCGGCCTGCTCTCCCTCCTGAGTCTGCTCTGCTGGCTGCTGCTGCTGCTGTGACTCCCCTTGAGACTGACTCTCATCAATAACAACACGTCGTCCTCCAACCATAACAGTCCTAGCTGGACCACCATGACGGCCCTCAACCTGCTCAAGTGTAGCCCTCTGTGTTGGTGAAAGCTGATCTACAATAACAACACCACTCCTAGCACCTGCTCTCTCTGCGTGCTCTGCGGCCTTTGCAACTGCAGCTACTTTCGCTGTATCTGCATCAGGGTACTTGCGCTTCTTTATCGCTAGCTTCTTCGTTGCCTTGCCTTTTGTATCTATAGGCAGGCGAGGTGGGGGCCTCGGATCCTCATCACCGGGACCACCTCTGACATTCTTGACATGAGCCATCTGATGAAGCTCAAAAGAACAACTGTCGCTGACAATGATCAACTGCCAACTGTCACTTCTGATGCCTAGCCTCGATCTGTACTCACGAGCTTAGACTCGAGATGACTGACAACTGCCATAGAGACCTCAGAAACACCGACTCGCTACACGTTAGAATAGATCGGATATATGAATAATTACAATATATCTAGAGATACGAAACCCAAAGAAGCAAGCATTAGATACGGAATCGGAAACGTGGGCTTGCTACCTGACAAACCGGTGATCCGAAAAGAAAATGAATGAAAATCAGGGAACCACGGGGAGGCACTGAAGCTAGGGTTCCGATGAGACAATGCGGCGTGGATCGGCGGTGCACTGTGGTGAAGAGGCGCGGTGAGTAGTGGCTAGGGCACCGGCGGTGCTTCTTGCTATCGTAGGGGCGGCGCTGGCATAAGGCTCGGGCACGGCGGCACAGTGGTTGGGCGGCACTGCTGCAGTGCGTGGAGCTAGGGCGCGGTGGAGTTAGGGCTCGACAGCGTGGGGTGTGGCGGTGCGATGAAGTGATGGCATGGACATGCGGAGCAGAGGCGCGGGAGTTGGATCTTGCTACGGCGCAGGAGCTACACGAGCACACGGTGGCTCAGGAGGTGGCGGCTAGGGCACGAGTGCTGCACGGGCGACGATGTCGGCATGATGTGGGATGCAGGATAAGGGTCATGGCCCGATGGAATGGGTTATAAGGGGTCCCTCGACGAGACAGAAAAGGAAATGGAGAACAAGTCCTGAACCCGCATGATTTCAACTGACCAGACACTCTGGTGGCAACGACTGGATGCTACCACCTAGAGTTCGGTCGATTCTAGAGAGGTCCAAAACCCCTGGAATCATGACCGGACGTGTCCGGTGAACCCTGACTGGATGTAGCTAGAGTCCAGTCCTCACTGCCTTGATCGCCTTCGCTTGATCGAACGCTGAACCACCATCTGACCGGACGCTGAACAGCAGAGTCCGGTCACTCCATCGCAGCACGTTCACCTCCTGTGAACTGACCGAACGCTGCACTTCAGAGTCCAGTGCAACGTCCGGTCACTCTTTTTCCAGCAAATCTTCAAAGTCCTTCATGCTGCCTGTTCCCAATCAAGTCCCAACTTTAATAAGATCCAAATAAACACCAATTGGAACTGATGTGAGTGACCTATCTCAAACCCTTAAAATTTTCAAAATATTTTGCCTTAGGCTATAATTTTTTTAAGAAAATAGGCAATAAAAGAGCAATTGAAGATAAACGACAAAGCAACATTCATGCATATGCAATGCAATACTTGAAAGTAAATCTAGTTGCTTGTCAAGTTTGATCTAAGGTTAAGCTTCTTCACACGCTTTACGGCGGTTATCTTAACCATGTTAGACAAGCCCTAAGTGCATAACCATAAAGTAAACATGTTGTATGTTACAATACAATGCAAAGGACAACACAAGCTCAATTTTTAGTGAAGTTACTAAAGTCAAGCACATTGAGCTCATTCCGCAATCGACAAAAAGTCGCCTCATCTAGCGGTTTAGTGAAGATATCCACCAATTGATCCTCAGTCCTTACACCTTCTAATGAAATATCATTCTTTGCAACATGATCTCTAAGAAAGTGCTGGCGGATATCTATGTGCTTGGTGCGAGAGTGTTGAACCAGATTATTTGCAAGTTTTACTGCACTTTTATTGTCGCACAAAAGAGCTACTTTTTCTAGAACTACACCATAGTCTAGCAAAGTTTGTTTCATATAAAGTATTTGCGCATAACAAGCACCCGTGGCAATATATTCCGCTTTGGCGGTGGATAAAGCCACACTATTTTGTTTCTTGGAGGACCAAGACACAAGTGATCTACCAAGCAAATAGCACCCTCCGGATGTACTTTTTCTATCAACTTTGCAACCGGCATAATCCAAATCAGAATAGCCAACCAATTCAAATATAGCTCCTTTGGGATACCAAAGGCCAATGCTTAGTGTGTGCTTAAGATACCTAAAGATTCTTTTAACGGCAATCAAATGAGTTTTCTTAGGATTAGCTTAAAATCTAACACACACACTAAACATGATGTCGGGCCTAGATGCGGTTAAATATAACAAGCTACCAATCATAAAGCGGTAGAGAGTTTGATCAACTGTGTTACCTCCCTCATCTAGGTCGAGATGTCCATTAGTTGGCATTGGTGTCTTGATTAGCTTACATTTATCCATCTTAAATCTCTTGAGAAGATCATGTGTATATTTCTCATAAGAGATGAAAATCTCCTCTCATTTGCTTGACTTGAAAGCTAAGAAAGAATGTAAGCTCTCCAATCATTGACATCTCGAACTCCTTCGACATCAATTCATCAAACTCTTTGCAAGAATCTTCATTTGATGATCCAAAGATGATATCATCAACATACACTTGACAAATCAAGATATATTCATCAAGCTTCTTGGTGATTAGTATGGTGTCGACCTTCCCAATGGTGAAGCCCTTCTCAATGAGGAAGTCCCAAAGGCGCTCATACCAAGCTCTTAGGGCTTGCTTAAGCCCATATAACGCCTTGGACAACCTATAAACATGATTAGGATATCTAGGGTCTTCAAACCCGGGAGGTTGATCAACATAGACTAGTTTATTAATAAAGCCATTTAGAAATGCACTTTTCACATCTATTTGATATAGTTTCATTTTATGATTTGATGCATATGCAAGGAGGATACAAATGACTTCTAGTCTTGCAACCGATGTAAAGGTCTCTCCAAAATTCAAACCTTCAACTTGAGAGAACCCCTTTGCAACTAGTCTTGCCTTGTTCCTCACAACAACACCTTGATCATCTTGCTTGTTGCGGAACACCCACTTTGTTTCAATGACTCTTGCCCCTTGTGGTCGCTCTTCAAGAGTCCAAACTTCATTGCGGGTAAAATTGTTTAACTCTTCATGCATGGCATTAATCCAATCCGGATCTCGAATAGCTTCTTCTACCTTAGTAGGCTAAAAGCAAGAGACAAAAAAGTAATGTTCAATAAACAAAGCAAGCTTTTGAGAGCGAGTCATTACTCCCTTTGATGGACTCCCTATGATGAGATCTTGTGGATGAGCTTGAAGTAGAGGTGAATTTCTTCTATCAACCACTTGAGGGGGAGGTTGTGGAGCATCAACATCATGTGCTTGTGTCACCATTTGCTCATGGGAGACATGAGTGTCTTTATTTTCTACTCTCCCATCTTTATCACCATCTTGTGGCACATTTGATGAAGATAGATTGATCACTTGTACATCATCTTCATCATCATTAGGCTTGATGTCTCCGACCGGAATGTTCTTTATAGCCTCCCTCAATGGTTCATCACCTACATCATCAAGATTCTCATGTGCTCCTTGGGAGCCGTTAGATTCATCAAATTCCACATCATATATTTCTTCAACCAAGCCGGTGGCACAATTAAATACTCTATATGCTTTGGACTTTGATGAGTAACCAACAAGAAAACCAATATCATAACGTCTTTGAAACTTCCCTAGGTGTTGTCGCTTCTTGTAGATGTAGCATTTAACCAAACACCCTAAAGAAGGAGATGTCCGGCTTCTTCCCATTGAGCAACTCATAAGGTGTCTTGCCAAGAAACTTTTAAAGGAATAGGCGGTTGGATGCATAGCATGCGGTGTTGACAGCTTCCGCCCATAGAGCTTTAGGAGTGTTGTACTCATCAAGCATTATTTTTGCAAGAGTGATCAATGTCTGGTTCTTTCTCTTAACTACACTATTTTGTTGAGGAGTATATGTTGCGGAGACCTTATACTTGATCCCAACTTCATCACAATAGGCTTCTATGTTTGTGTTGTTAAATTCTTTCCCATTGTCGCTTCTTATCTTCTTTAGCTTCACTTCAAACTCATTTTGTGCTCTCTTGGCAGACTTCTTGAAGCATAATGCAACTTTGGATTTGTCATGAAGGAAGAATACCCATGTGTATCTTGAATAGTCATCAACAATCACAAGACAATAAAGATTTTCTCCCAAACTCTTGTATATTGTTGGTCCAAATAAATCCATGTGAAGAAGTTCTAGCACTCTTGTGGTTGATATGAAGGCTTTTGTTGGATGAGTATTTGCAACTTGTTTGCCGACTTGACATGCACTACAAAGCTTATCCTTCTTAAACTTCACATCCTTCAACTCTCTCACCAAATTATTCTTCATTAGCTTCTTGAGTGAGCTCATCCCAACATGAGCAAGTCTTCTATGTCATAGCCACCTAAGTGTTGTTTTGGTGAATAGGTAAGTCTTCAAATTAGCATCTTCGGAGGTGAAGTTCACTAGATATAGGTTGTTGTATCTAAGTTGAAGCTCAATATAGCAACATATAGCACATTTGAGATAGAATGATCATTTGATATTGCCACTTTGTCCAATCCTATAACCTTGCCCTTTGAATTATCTCCAAATGTGATTCTTTATTGTCCATCTACTTCTTTATCTAGTGAGGTGAACATACGAGGATCACTGGTCATATATTGTGTGCAACCACTATCAATTACCCAATGACATCCACCGGTCTTGTAGTTCACCTACACACAAGAGATCAAGCTTTAGGAACCTAAACTTGTTGAGGGCCCTTCACCTTCTCAACAAGTGACTTTGCTACCCAAATTCTCTTAGTCCTATTCTTGTTGGGAGGTCCTAAGAACATGACTTTCATCTTCCCACTAGAATCCTTTCTAAGCATGTAATGAGTATTGAAAGCGAAAAGTCTAGCATATTTGGGCAAGGGTTGTGGTGGTGGAGTTTGGCACTCATGAACAAAGTGGCCTTCTTGTCCACACTCAAAACACTTCTTTGGCTTTGGCTTTTGTTGTTGTTGTTGAGCTTGAGCCTTCTTCTCTTTGTTTGCCATGTGCCCAATGCCACTTCTATCTATCTTCATGACGGTGTTTATTAGTAGCTCACTTTGAAGGTGCTTGCCTCTTATGAACTTGCTCAATCCAATCTTGAGATGCTCTTTCTCCAATTTGAGCTTCTTGTTCTCTTCCTTGAGTGCATCATTATTTTTCTCTTCCTTGAGCTTCTTGTTCTCTTCTTTTAGCTTCTCATTCTTAAGAATCAAATCACCATCATGATCAAGAGTTTCTAGCATAATATGTTTTGGCTTTTGATCTCTTCAAGATCTTTCTTGAGCTTTTCATTGTCATTCTTGAGCTTGACATACTCATCATAACTATCGGTCTCAACCACTTGCTTGCCCTTGCTACTAAAACTTTGCTCAATGCTCTCAATAATCAAATCATCACATGATGTAGCTATATCAATCTTAACAACATTGTTAGTAGCATCATGTGGCTTATTGGATAAATATTCTTGAGCAATGACAAGATTATCATGATTAATCTTAAGAGTAGTATATTCTTTTTTTAGCATGTTGTGGCTAGTGATGAGCTTATTGTGTATCCTCTCAAGTTTATCATGTTTTTCTTTAAGCTCTTTCTTAGACGATTTGAGCTCCTTGAGTTTGGATGATATAGCATTATTTGCTTCTCTAAGCTCAACACTAGCCTTTTCGACTACATCACATTTAGCTAAAAGAGAATCATTCTTAGCTTCTAGCTTGTCATTCTTAGCTCTAATCTTTCTAATGATCCTAGTATATTTGTTTAGCAATTTGACAAGTTCATTATATGAAGGTGATTCAAATTCTTCATCATTACTATCACAATCACAACCATCATTGTTAGCATGATCATCACTACTACTATCATCATCATTTGATACCTTTTGTTCACCCTTGGCCATAAGGTAAAGGTGTGTAGAGGATGATAGCGGTGGTGTTGGTGAAGATGATGAAGAGTCAATCACAATTGCGGCCACCTTCTCATTATCACTATCATCATCGGATGAATAACTAGATGAATCAATGTCCGTGAGCCAATCACCGATAATGTAGGCCTTTCCATTCTTCTTCTTATGGAAGTCTTTCTTCTTGCCATCTTTCTTCTTGTATGGCTTGTTTTTCTTCTTTTCATCTTCTTCTTCATTACTTGAGTCATCTTTCTTGCCCTTGTACTTGTTCTTGTACTTGTCTTTCTTGGGCTTTGTGCATTGGTGTGCTAGATGACCAAGTTCTCCACAATTGTAGCAATCCATCTCCGAGATTGGCTTTCTTCTAGAGCTAGTGAAGACTTCTTTTTCTTCCCATCAAACTTGATGCCACTCTTGTTGAGCATCTTGATGGTTCTTCTCACCATGAGAGCAAGACTTGCATCATCACTTAAGCTCTCATACTCAATTCTTGCTTTGCCCTTCTCTTGGCTAGCTTTGAATGCTAAGTCTTTTTCTTTCTTCTTTGTAGAGGATGAGCCATCTTGAGGTGTGATGTGCATGTACATCTCATGAGCATTGATCTTTCCCAAGATTTGTGTTGGTGTAGCGGTCGAAAGATCACCTTGATAAAGCATAGTCACAATATGCCCATATTTGTCAATGGAGAGGACACTCGAGATTTTTCTTACAATGTCGGATGGTTGTATTTGAGTTAGTCTAAGCTCATTGACTTCCTCTACAAGAACATTCAAGCATGAGTACATTTCGTTAGCACTCTCTTTAGGAAGCATCTCAAATGAATTTAACTTTTTCATGACAAGATGATAGCATTCCTCACGCTCGCTCTTAGTTCCTTCATGGAGCGCACAAATGTCCGATCATAGTGCATGGGCGTCCTTGTGGTTCCTCACCTGGTTAAACACATCTTTGCAAAGACCTCTAAAGATGGTGTTTCGAGCCTTTGCATTCCATTTCTCGTAATTCACCTCATCGCCTTGTAGGTGTGTAGCATCCTGAGGTTTTAGGAAGCCTTGTGAGGTGGCTCTAAGTATTCCAATATCTAGAGCTTCTAAGTACGCTTCCATGAGGATTTTCCAATAAGAAAAATCATCCCCCTCAAAGATAGGAGGAGGTTCATCCCCATGAGACATCTTTCTCTAGATGGTTAAGCCTAAATATGTGAGCACGAGGCTCTGATACTAATTGAAAGGATCAAGATGCCCAAGAGGGGGGGTGAATTGGGGTAATTCTAAATTTCTTTGCAATAATTAAGTCCTACGGTTAGCCCAATTAACCCCTTATGCCTAGAAAGTGTTTCTCTTGATCTACCGCACAAAAGTTTAGCAACCTATGTTCCAATCTTACTCTAACATGGCAATTCTATGAATGTAAATGACAAGAATTGAATTGCTCAAAGTAAATATTCAAAGTAAAGAGAGAACGAGGAACGCGGTGATATTTTGCCGAGGTATCGGAGAGTCGCCACTCCCCACTAGTCCTCGTTGGAGCACCCACGCAAGGGTGTAGCCCCCCTTGATCCGCGCAAGGATCAAGTACTCTCTATGGGTTGATTCTTTGACACTCCATCGTGGAGAATCACCCACAACCGCTCACAACTTGAGTTGGGTCATCCACAAGCTCTGCCGGATGATCACCAAGCTCTCAATCACCACCAAGCCGTCTAGGTGATGGCGATCACCAAGAGTAACAAGCACGAACTCTCACTTGACTATGACAAGCCTAATGAGAAGGGTGGATGCACACTTTGCTATTCTTGCTTTCACTAATGAGGGCTCTCTTTGGGATTCTTAAATCTCAATCACCTCACTAGGACCTTGCTCTTCTTGGCACTCTTAAGGATGTTTCTCAGCTGTTGAAATGAGCAAAAGTACCCCCTCACACGAATGGAGGAAGTATTTATACACCCGTGTTAAAAATGAACCGTTATGTGCCTCTGCGGGGTGACCGGATGCTCCAATCAGTTCTCCCTAAACTCCAGTGTTTAAGTTGTGATCGAACGCGTCCAGTCACGATTTTCCCTCTCTGGAACCTTACTGGAGTCGACCGGACGCTAGCACCCAGCGTCCGGTCGCTCACCTCTCAGCGTCCGGTCGCACCAAACGAAATCACCTTGATCAAATGAACTGACCAGACTCTGAGCCAGCGTTCGGTCACACCAGAACCAGCGTCCGGTCAGTATTTGACCCTCCATTCACTTCCAACTCTCAATCATACGTGAATGAAGTTTGCTCCAATGGATCTAAGGGCTTTTTAGGAGCTACCTAGTGCTAGATTTAGCAAGTGTGCACCACACCTAACTTACTAGACTCACCTAGGTCAAGCTACCCGTTCATACCCCCTTAATAATACGGCCAAAGGAAAAACAAAGTCCTAAACTACTCTAAGTGTCTCTTCAACTCCAATCGACACTTAGAACTAATCCATCCTTAACCTTGTCGTCCATCCTTTGAAAACCGAAATAATTTCCATCGTAGGGGCATGACCACCATGATAGCCCAATCGATCTCCATTACCGTGACTTAACTTAGTTGCCTCTGCAAAACACACGTTAGTCACAGTAATCACGTATTGTCAGTAATCACCGAAACCCAACTAGGGTCCTAGATGCTTTCAGATGACATTCCTCAATGGGGATTTGTATAAAAACGTTTACATGGCACAACCTAAAGGTTGTCATGGAAGAAAAAGAATGTATGGGATGCCGCCTGTAGAAATCCATTTATGGGTTAAAACAAGCCTCTAGACAGTAGTATTTAAAGTTGACGAAACGATAAGAAAGTTTAGGTTTAAAGAAAATGAGAAGGACAATAGCGTTTATGCGAAGTTCTAGAATAGAAAATTCTTTTTCCACATCCTATGTATAGATGACATCCTACTCAAAAGTAGTAATGTTAGGATTAAGTCCACTTTTGGCCCCTCAACTATTAGGTTCGTCTAATTTTGACCCTCAACTACAAAACTGTCTAGTGCTGGTACCCCAACTATCAAAACCGTTCACTTTTACCACCTGGACACAGGCAGGGCTATTTTTGTCCTATGTGGAGCATGTTTGACCACGCCACGCTGGTGTTGGCCGCTACGTAGAACGCCAACCTCTATCATAGTGACATGTGGGGCCCACGTGTCACCCACTCATCCCCTCCTCCATCTCACGGTAGTGCCCCCACCGCCGCCGCCTAAACCGACCGTGGATCCGGAAGAAGCCGAGGTCAATGTCAGCCTCTACCGTCGTCTGGGAGCCACCATCAATGGCCATCTCCACCAGGATCCTCCCCACGGCTAGGCCCATCTTGAATCCATGCCCCGAGAACCTTGCCCCAACCACCACGTCCCGCCTGAACTCCTAGCCGTCGGCGCTGAGGAAGTCCATGACGAAGTCGACGTTGGGGGGTGAGGCACCCTATGTGGCAGACAATCACCGCTTCCCCCTCTGTCCCCCATCGTGGCTGGCAGGTGAAATCCTACCGCCACCCCCTACCTGCTAATGCGGCTAGAGCTACGCCTTGCACGCACGAGGCGGAGAAGAAGTGGAGGGGCCCGGGCGTCGGCAAAGAAGAAGAAGAGGGCGCCCATGCTCACAACAGGAAGCACACGCGGCCTCTTGTGCCATGGCCCTATGTGGCCTTAGCGCCCGCAGTCGGCGGTCTCCACGCCCACCACGGTGGCCAAGCTACTCTGCTCCATCTCCGGGGGCGTGGACCTCCAAATTAGGCCGCTGCACACGCTCCACCTGTACTGGCACGTGAAGCCTAGCCGAGACCAGACCCAGTCGGCGAGGCTGCTGAGCACGGCACCGTGGTCACTGAGCGTGGTGACCCACCCGTCGTCGCCAGAGCCCGAGGGCACGATGAAGGCGAAGGCGCCGCCCTACCTACGGTCGAGGTTGTCGCGCACCTCCTCGGCACTGTCGTTGGCAATGGCGGCAACGAGCACGGCGCTGGCGCGTGGGTCCATGGAGAGGTGCGGCGTAGGGTGAGGACGCGGTAGCCAGCCTCAGCCACGACGGGCGCCGACGGGGTGGAGGCCATCAACAGCGGTGGCTGGAGAGGGAGAGGATGAGTGATTGACATGTGGGCCCCACATGTCACTAAGATGAAGGCCGATGTCCTACGTGGCGGTCAATGCCAGCGTGGTGTGGTCAAACTCGCTCCACGTCGGTTAAAACAGCCTCGCCCGTGCCTAGGTGCTAAAAATGAACGGTTTTGACAGTTTGGGTACCAGCATTAAACGATTTTGTAGTTGAGGGTCAAAATTAGACGAACCCAATAGTTGAGGGACCAAAAGTGGACTTAATCCAGTAATGTTAATTTGTCATTGGAGAAGAAGTCTTTGTCCTCAAGTTTTAATTTGAATGATCTTGGTGAAGCCTCATTGGTTCTAGGAATTGAAATTCATCGAGATAGATGAAAAGGGTATTAGGACTATCGCAAAGGCATACTTAGAAAAGATTCTAAAGAAATAAAGTATGCATGCGAGTAAACCTACGCCTGCTTCTATATTCAAGGGTAATATATTTAGGAACTTTCAGTGTTCTAGGAACCGATATGAGATGGATCAAATGAATATGATTCCATATGCTTCAGCTGTTGGAAGCTTAATGAATGTACAAGTAAGAACTTACCCTGACATAGCTTACGTATCCAGGATATTTTGGCAAAAGTCCAGATATAGATCACTGGAATGGAGTTAAGAATGTTTTGCAATTTTTACAAAGTATCATAGGCCTCATGCTGAGTAAGAAAGAATAAGTACTCTCAAATAGTTGTGGGTACAAATATTAAGTTTTGGCGAGATGTGTAGTAAAATCCACAGTAGTTGCTAACACTCACAGTTGGAGTATTATTGTGGAAAAGCTCCAATGAAATAGTTGTGGTGTCATCAACGTTGCATACCATAGTATAGCTTATCATAAGGCCTCAGGAACAGGCAAAAGTGATTAAGGAAATATGTATCCGGATTTAACAATAGTAGTCAACAACAATAACCATTTAAAGTAGTTAACTCCTAAGACAATAGATCAAGTGTGCTGCCAAATACATTGACATTAAATTATATGTTGTAAAAGAGAAAATCTAGAATCATTTTGAAAGCATTGAGCATATAAGTACCAAACAAGTACTTGCGGATCCGCTTATCAAAGGCTAACCACCCAGCACACACAGTCGATATGGGTTTATGAAAAAGTCTATGATTTCTAGATACTAAGGGCCTAGTTAAGGATCTGTTTCAAAACAGAGAGGTGCATTGTAGCTGTTAAATCTAATGGCAACTGACCGTGACGATGAGACACGCTCTATGCACTGATCTGTGATGGAATGGAAAAAATAATAAAATAAGTTGAGTTTAAGTCATAAGGTGAGATAAAGGGGAGAATGTTAGATTGATCTCCACCAAGTTGATCAAACGGCCAATTGAGCCCTTGATCCGCGCCCTGATCGGGGGCGCTCAGCCGTACTCCTGGCAGATGGGCCCCCGTCGCGCAGCACTATAAATAGGAGGTGGGGGCTGGGGCTCGAAACACGAGGTTCACGGCAGCCGCCAGCGCCCCACCATGTCCTAACCCTAGTCCGATCATGAGGGTACGCTGTGAACGACGGGAAGCTCCACCGCCTTCACCGCTGCCTCCAGACCGCGCCTGCACTTCTGCCTAGCGGGCGCGTCAAGCTACTGCTACTTCCTCGCCGGCACCATGGCCACAATTTCACTGGACGAGGTATATCATCAAGTTCTCTATCTAAGCTAAATTTATCGACTGATCTGCACCTATAGATTACTACAAATCCTAACAACAAATGGTCTCCAAAGTGAAAAATGTTCGACAGCCGGTACAAGAAAAGCACAATGAGAAACCATGCTTCGTATTTGTGCACTACAGGACAGAGTGACGCGGACGTGCAGACTGGCGATTTGGCATTTCTGTTGTTTGCCACCGACCGGGTACCAATAATGTACAATAATCAGAGGCCATTCTATTTCTATCCGTGTTCCAAACATATATGTTGTTTTGTCTTGTTGTAGTACTATTAAATTCAGGCATCCAAAATTCGTTTGTCTCTCTTACAGTCCGTCCCAGTCAAAATTCACTCGGATCACGCAATTAGCTAGCCAATATGTTTGCTATTAACCGAGAAGGCAGAATTCAGTCAAAGGCTCTGTTCGCTGGTTAGTTTCTAGGTTGATAAGTTCAATTGATGTTAGTTTATTGTGAGAAAAAAATACTGTTGACTGACTGATAAGCCGTGGCTAAAACTAACGAGCGAACAGGCTGAAAATATATGGGACTTCGATCCAGGATTACGGTGCAATCTAAAGAACTAAATCACTGCAAGCTGGAGCTGAAATGTCACTAGTTGCTACTGTACTAGCAATGAGCTTGCGGATTCAGGGGCTCTGCTCTGCGCAATGTGGGTGTGAGGGAGCCCTCACCTTGAGGCGGAGGACGGCGCCACCGAGGCTGGAGGTGGTGCTGTTGAGTCCCCCGGCGGTCCCATTGCGGCCGGGCGCGGCGGAGCCAGGGGTGAGGCTGAGTACGGCCTGGTTTTCCGCGAAGCACGCGCCGCGCCAGCCACCGGCGTGCGTGCGTGTTGCGTAGGACGGCGGCGGCGCGGCAGAGCAGGTCTCGGGTGCAGGTGCGGACAAACTGGCCCCGGGCACGGGCCACCGGCGGGCAGTGGCCTGGGCTCTATTTCTGTATTTCAAGCGGGCAGCCAGCCGCCGGCCGAGAGCTGGAAAGGATTCGGCGACCCGTGCTCTGCTGCAGTTGCACGATCACGAGGCTGACGCCGCCTTTGAGTTGGAACGTAACGGTTGCACTGGCTTGGCGGCCAACCAACTGAAACGGTCAGGTGTGTCAGCATGTTCGGTTGTCTGGTTCGTATCGTTGCTGGTTTGTGAAGAAATACTATTGGTCTGTGTGAGAGAAAAATACTGTTCCGGCTGAAAATTTACGATTGTTTACGACAAGCCACAGCCAAACGAACAGGCTGGCTGCATGGTATTGCTGACTATGCGATGACATGGTCCTAGCACGTGAAGTAAATTTCTTTATCGATAACGATACAATTAAGACGTCCGTTCGTTTGGACATCTCGCTCCACTCACTTCAGCGTGTGTCGCTCGCCCAACAACCCTCTCCATTAACAGCTCGTTCATTTCTAAAATAATCACTCTCGTACGTCTCGCTCCGGTCCGCTCCCGCGCGCAGCGCTCGACTGCCAGCCCTACTAGGTGCGGTGCGCAACTGCCCACTCCCAGTCTCGGCGCGTGGCCGCCTGCGAGTCACGGCGTGTGACTTCCAGCCCTGCAAGCGCGGCGCTCAGCTACTGGCCCTACCAGGCGTGGCGCACGGCCGCTGCCTCCCTGCCGCGTCACGCAACCGTCGCCGCCAGCCTGCCGCCTACAAGCGCCGCCGAGCCGTTGCCAACAAGCACCGAGCCTCCGGCGAACTCCACACGTCGACGCCCCTTCATTCTCCCAAGTAGTAAGAATATGTTGCGATGAAAACACATGTTACAAGCATATGTTTTAAGTGTTTCAGAAGTATGTTGCAAGTGTTTCAGATGGATGTTGTAAAGGTAGATCGGGATGTTGCATATGTTGCAATGGTTGTACATGTAATGTTGTAAAGGTCTGCTCTCAATGTTTCATCTGTGTTTTCGGACGTATTGTTGTAAGTGTGTTTATCTGGATGTTGCATACGTTTCACACATATACTATAAGTGTTTTATCTTGCGTATGTTTGCAATGGTTTTCAAGTGTTTTTACAAGTGTTTCAGAAGCATGTTTCAAGTGTTGCTTCTGGATGTTTCAAAAGTAGATCGGACGAGTGCAACGGATCTCCATTTAATCGGTGTGGATTAGATTTCCGGCGGTGTTTCTTGCCTCCACGGCGGCTAGTGGCGACGGGCATACACACCCCTACAGCAGTGATCAGCAGCGACTTGAGACAGCTCTTGGACGATGCCTCCGGACAACACAGTTCCCACATGTGGGAACCTGAAATGGCGCGGGAAGCGGACAGCAGGCGCAGACTTCCGGATGCCCCGGCCATCCAGATGTCCTAGCGCTAGTAGTACCGGTTCTTAAACTGTCATGCATTCTCATTTTGGTCTTGATACTCTCAAAATGCACTTTTAGTACCTCAACTCGATAATAATATCACATTAGTACTTGAACTTATACAAGAACACGAGATGTTCAAGGACCGCTAATTTACTCATTTTCCCCACATGTCAGTCCCACATCGTTGCACACTCAGCGTTCCAGTCTAGTCATAATAGTTAAACTTTAGATTAAAGAAATTGTGTGTTGTGGACCCTAACCATTCTCTCCTTTTTTTGCAATTTTATAATTGAGTAGTTGTTACTCATATATCTGCTCTAGGAAGCGATGCCAATTGCCAAACAACCCCTCAATTCCCACCAGAATCATGTCACTTGCTTTCCATCCTGCTCTCTAATCAGGGTGTGGAGCTCTAGTCTTACATGCATGTAGATCATATGGCAGGGAAAGCAACTTGGTATGAACACTGCTTGAATGCGCTAGCTGCGGAGGCTATGGCTTGCCGGGATAGCCTAAGAGGTTTGGACGAAAGTTTGCATGGAGAGTAGGTACTAGGAGAGAGAACGTGAGAGGTTTGGATTTTTTTTATTTGTCTGTTTGGAACGTCGAATGCAAAACAGAGGAATTGAACAAAACATAAGAAATGGATAGGAATGTAGTGCTAAAATATAGGAATGAAAAACACAGGAATCTTTGAAACATTGGTGTTTGGAACGCACGAACGAAAGATGTGCTCTAACTTGATATTAACACATATGATTAGACTTTTGTACAAGGTTCTGACCAGCTTGCAGGCCAACAAACATACACTACTGTGCTTCATTGTCTTGGACTTCGTGAAGGAAAGAAACCAATAGCTACAACTGGATGTTAGTTTTCCTACAAAATGTACAAGCATAGGAAACTTTCCCTTAGAAAGGAAGTGATCAATCCTCCATTCCAAACACTCCTACGGGAGAAAAATATAGGAACGGTGATTTCTTTAGAATTCTTTTGGAATTCCTGTGATCCAAACAGCCCTGAACAGAAGCACGAGTCAAACCAAACAACATACGCATGTCAGTTTTTTGCCTGATGAACCGACTCACCACTGGCGATGCTCTGCACCTGTATTCCGTTGCGGTCCGAGTCCGTGTAGGATGTAGCCCACTTCTCTCTTTGTTCTAATTTCTTCTAAATTACGTCATTTTGATTACAGTTTTTTTACATCGTCTGGACAACTACAGGGATCTTGTGAAGAGTTGCAAAGAGCTTGGGCATAGTTGATGGCACAGGTCGCTTCAAGGTTTTTGCATGAGATCAGGTTTTTTTCCCTTGTGCCCAGTTTTAGAATTTTGTACAAAGAAACATTACCACATCTTTCGATGCTATTTGTAGCATGCTTTCAGTACTGTACTGCGAAAACGATGATCATAAATTACCAATTAAGCTGGTCCGAGTGATTTGATTCGACCAAGAATACATGATAGCAACAACTCTACCCTGGGAATTCAGTGAAGCTCTTGATTTTTATAGATGTCAATTGATTTGAGAGCGAAAAGAGCAGCAAGAAAGAAGACAGATAGATCAATCTTTTTTTCCACTAAGCTAGCATCTATCTGATGGGAGTGGCACTCAAGGGTGAGCTAAACTTAACTAGTGCCATTAGAGGAAACTCTAAATTCTCGATGGCATACTAGGGATTGGTATAATGTTCTAAGGCATACAAGGAATTCTCTCAACTCAACTCTGACCTTTATTCCGCAGATGTGCCTTTTTCACAATGCAATTTCATACACGGGTTCGTTATGTATGGCATCCAAGATATATTTTATTTATTCTAATGAAACAGACAAGTTTTCGACTTTTCGTGCCAGTTTACAGCTTGGAGGGGGATTGGTACCATCCCCACGGCTCATCAGAGATGTACTCCGTGACTTGCTTGACGCTCAGGTAGTTATCAATGCCCCTACAGTTAAACAGCCAGTATCAGTCAGATCCCATAATATCTGTTAGACGTCTTAGAAATGTCGTCGTTCCATGTTACCCACCCTTCTCCAAGCTCACGTCCAAATCCACTGCGCTTGTTCCCGCCCCAGGGAGCTTGGCAGAAGCAGGGTTGCGAGCAGTTTACCCATATACATCCAGCGTCAATCTCCTGTTGCACAAGTTTTCATTAGAGATGTGCAGTGGAAATACCCGAAAACAGTTCTGAGAGCAAGTGCACGAATTCCATGTTGCAAAAGCGAAAATCGAATTGAGTGCCATGGTATCAAGAATATCAACTTCAACTCTTCAAATGACTGAATGAATGATAACATGGACAGAGGTATATTATAAGTCAAAGAAAAAAAAAGAGAACTCTGAGTATCAGTCTGATGCAATCATTAAAGTTGTGAACCTCTTCACTTATACATACCTCAGATAATCTCTGGCAGCGCTCACGATCACCAGAAATTACAGCACCAGCCAAACCATACCTATCAAAAAAAGGATAGTGGCGTAAATTCATAAGCTGACTGCGCATGAGCTGCAAAGCCTGCAAAAGGATGTTGAAACTGTGCTAAAAAGAAGTAGCTCACTGTGTATCGTTCGCCAGTTCAATGGCTTCATCTTCAGTGCTAAATTCTTTCACACACAGGACTGGACCAAAGACTTCCTCCCTCCAAATTTCCATTGATGTGGTGATATCAGTAATAATTGTTGGTTCAATAAAGAACCCCTTCTCAAGATGCTGTAAAACATAAAACATTAGTTCTACCTCACTATAGCATGTGGATCCTTGTAAATCCAAATGCAGACCTTACCGCCGGTCTAACACCTCCAGTCAGAATAGTAGCACCTTCGCTTTTGGCATTCGATATGAACTTCTTAATCTTCTCATACTGAGAACGCAAAAACATGAATAAGACTCCTATGAACAACTATACAGCAACAAGGTCATCTGAAACTATATATATGGTTGCCAAGATGGTGTTGATTAGGGTGTCATTTTGTCTAGTCCAGTGTCATATATGTGACCATAAACATTAATCCATGGCTCTTGCTGTAACAAAGTAAAACTAAAGGTGGTGGTGTCAATCAGTACATCTGAAGACAGATCCTCTCAAAATCGGATGAAGCTACATCCTGTAGAAACTAGCAAGAACAAGAGTGTACCGCAACTAAGTCGGAAGTACCAAACTGTCAAATCAGAAAGAAGCCACAAATAATAGCATTGTCAATGGTGACTTGTTAAATTTAGATGAAGTTAACATGAAGTACCTGTCCTTCACTAACAACTGGCCCAAGCCTGCAACCCTCTTCAAGTGGATCCGAAACCTTAATATTTTTGGCCCATGCAACCATCCTCTCATTAAATTCTTTAGCAACATTTGTCTGCAACAGTTTCATTGGAGGCAGAATTTGATTAGTATGTTACTGACAACAATACCAGAAGTACATAACTGAGATGTGATTTGAAAGAGGCACTATCAGTGCCGGTTTGTTCAAAAAAAACGGTGTGGTTGTTTGAAAGAGCACTATAGAGTGGTAAATAGCCATTGTTAACCTACTCCTGATCCCAATTGTAGGTCGTTTTTGGATTCAAGTTGGTCAAACTTCTTTCTTGAATCATCAATATATGTCAAGTTACATAGATTAGCAAGACATGGTTGATGTTACTAGTTCATCATGACAAAATCTTTCATAATATATAATTCTGTCCAATTTAAATAGTATATTTTTTTTCAAAAAAAACTAAAGTCAAAGTGTCACATTGGAGACTGTGACAATGTCCTAAACAACTTACATTTGGTATCAGAGGGAGTAAAAAACTAAAGTCATTGAGAATATACATTTGGTACCAGATCAAAGCACACAGTCCATAGAGAATTGAAGAGTTCAAACCTAGACCTTAAGCAATAGGACACATATATACTATACTGCTATTTATTCAGTGGAGCGATTTTGAAATCGTACAATCTTCTCAAACAAAAGTTAACAGCAGGGCGAGGAAAAGTTAAAGCAACACTACTCAAGGAAATATATTATGGTTGACAGCTATTAATTAAGTGTGAAAAGTATTCAAGTCACAGTACCAGCAACGACATGGGACACTTACATGGATAAGAAGACGAGATGTTGCGCTGCAAATCTGACCATTGGTCCAAAAGCACCCGAACAGAGTCCACTCAACAGCTGTTTATATTTAAAAGGAAGGATCAACAATGGAAGTATAGCAGAATCCGTGATTCCACATTGAGCTAAGTATAAGCATAACTAAGTCAGTCAGAGTCAGCGACTTTATAGAAGTTCCCTTTCTTGGAACTAAGGGCACGTTTGGTTCTTCTGCTCAGGCTCGCCTAGCCTCGCTGAGCGACGATGCTGAGCCAGTGAATGCGTTTGGTTCCCTTGCTGGTTATCTCGGTTCCCGTGCAAGCTATGCCACAGTCGGAGAGCGCATCCGGCTCGCTCAGCTGGGCGAGTTTTTTGGAGTCCATGCCGGCGGGGTGAGGCAAGTCTCACTGAGAAACTAAACGCGCCCTAAAGCTTATGTTCTCCACAGAAATTCAGCCCTATATTTCTCAAGATCAATGATGAAATATGAAATCATGTAACATATACATAGTGCGTCAAATACTTTTCATTTCATCTTTTTATTCAACTGGCATGCCACATCTCTAAATTTTGTGCCAGATACACACAACCAATGCAAAGTCTGGTACTCTAGTCAAAACAATAGCAAAGCATGTGGGGTTTTTTCCCCACAATTTTATGGACTGTATTTTACAAATCATAAGCGCATTAAGGGGTTTAGGTGTTTAGCATTCTGATCAATTAAATTCTTTGCAAACTGCAACAATCCACAAATACCAATGAAATTTAGGAATTTAGTAAGCCTTAGAATATACATGTACCTTTGTCGATGTCAACATCATCAAATACTACTATAGGACTTTTTCCACCAAGTTCCAGTGTAACAGGCTGTCAAGAAAAATGCAATGTTAAGGAATGCAATAGAATTTCCTCTTAAAAATAGGGTATTCAAATTATACTTCTGATGATTTTATCAACTAAAAGAGAGCAAAAACAACACGGCACAGTGCATTATTACTAGAAATAAAACATAAATTCACAGACGAACCTTGACCATAGGAGCTGCAGCCGCCATAATCTTCTTACCAGTTTCAAAACTCCCAGTGAAAGAGACCTGAATACACAGAAAACTGATGCTATGAGGAATAACATTTTCATTTATGTGTCATGCTCATGCATGATTATGTCATTATATGCAGAACAGTTCACCTTATCAACATCTGGGTGCGCTGACAAAGGAGCACCAGCATCAGGACCTAATCCAGTCACAATGTTCAAGACACCGGAAGGAAGACCGACTTCTTTACAGATATCAGCAAGCTCTAAACAAGTCCTGGTAATTCAAAAGGTAGGCATTTCAAATGCCGTTGCTTATAGCATGAACTCATTATAACATGCTAATACTTACACAGACGCCAGTTCAGATGGCTTTAGCACAGCTGTACAACCAGCAGCAAGAGCAGGAGCTACCTTCCATGTAGCCATCAGGAGAGGATAGTTCCTGCAACACAAATACAAGTACAAAGAATAATGCTTTAGAGTCAGAATCAGAATAAGGAAAACAAGAACATATGAAGAAACACAACATCTTATATATAGACAGTTAGACACAATAAACTGAAATGGCCCACCCAACAAATACATGAACAAGGATAGTAGCAGAATAATGGGCTTATGGAGCAGAAGCAACACTTGTACTAGGACAAAGCCCACTGTTCTATCAACATAGCAAGAATACTTATTGACATTGGCCAAACATTGACACAAGCAAACTATAAATTTGACATTAACTTGAATATATAGGTGAGGTTGTTCAACACTGGATAGGGATTACAAATATGAACACTGGAAATATTTCAGGACGATGATGAGGAAAATTATCTAAAATTAGGTTTAAAACACTATGGTTAGAGAATATGAAGTTTTTTTGCTATACAACTCTGACATCTTAGGGGAAATGAAGCTGTATTACTGAATACAGGCCACTGCCCTGTGTGTTTTGATCATAAAAACGAATAACAGTGAGGTGAGGGAGAAATGAAAATACCAAGGAGTTATCAGCCCAACTACCCCAATAGGCTCTCTTCGGAGATGGCATTTAAAAGTTTCCATTGGAAGAGAAACTGGAGAATTTTGCCTTTTGTCCAAGGCTTCTGCCTGATCCGCAAAGTACTCAAAGCACCCAGCAACATCATCCTGATAAATGGAATACCAAACAGATCGTAATTGCAAGCTAGGGAAAAAAATTTGCACACTTCCACAAGGTGTGTCACATACCATGTCCCATGCGGCTTCATCATAAGGCTTCCCACAATCAAGTGCCTCTAGCTTAGCTAGCTCAGGTTTCCTCTCAATTACCTGAATAAGAAGACATTTTTACATGCAAAATGAGACGTGTGTGAGTATATTTCAACAAAACTTTGATTACCCAACCAAATGTTACAAGACTTTCCCAATTGAAGTTTAAAGAGAGAGATCTTTTGAGGTGTTTTGAAACTGGAGTTCATACTAAAGCTAACACACCCTGTATTGATGGAAAGCAATAGTTTGTTCATGTCAAAAGCTGAACATAAGGATTTCCCCTGAATAGATTGGTTTACAATTGGAGGAGTTTGATTTGTACTTTTTGTGCCTCTGTGCATGTAACACAGAAACAGTGATCGAGTGTATGGAAACCAACACATATAGCACAAGTACTGAGAAGTTCACTCCTACCATTCCCAGGGTACAGATCAACTCACCGTATCATAACCCCATCAAAGCACAAAAGTAGCTACCACACACAAATGAGTTGTCACACACTCAATCCACTCTGAAGTTTGAACTACTTACTTAGGTAAGTAATGAGAAGTTCACTCCTACCATTCCTAGGGTACAGGTCCAGTCAGCATATCACCCATCAAAGCACAAAAGTAGCTACCGCAAGTGAGTTGCCACACACTCTGCATTGCGGTAGTAGTACTAACTTTACTGAGTTAGTTAGGTACCAATAGAGGCACAGGAGTGGTTTTTCGCCCAATTAATTAAATAAGCCTAGAGCAGAGAGGACCAGCGTACCTTGGCGGCGATGGCGCGGAGGTACTTGGCCCGGACGGCCCCCGGCGCGCGCGCCCAGTCGCGGCCGCGGTTCCTCTTGAGCGCCGCCCGCGCCGCCGCCACCGCGGCGTCCACGTCCTCCGCCGTGCCCGCCGGGATCTCGCCTGCGCGCGCACGCGAGACCCAGCATCAGTGCCAGGCCAAGCAACAAACTAGTACTACTACGGAGTATAATAGAAGAAAACAGAGATGGGTGCGATCGGGGGCGGTCAGGTCACTCACCGATGTGGGCCTCGGTGGTGGGGCTGACGACGGGGAGGCGGCGGCCCTGCGCGGGCGGGCGCCACTCGCCGTCGACGAAGAGCTGCCGCAGCGGGACCATCGCTGGCGAGGCCATCGGTGAGGACTGGAACTGGACTCTGGAGAGTGGAGATGCGTCTCTGCGAGATTGCGACTTGCGAGGTGAGTCGGCAACTCGGCTTTGGTTGGTGGCATCGGCACGCTGCGGCCCTGCGCCCCTGCCCTGCCCAGGTGGAAAGCGGCCCCGTGGGCCGTGGCGGTTTTGTTGGGACGTCCGTTTCCTACGTGTACGTCTAGGGGCATGTGTGGACTGTGGACTGTAATCCCTCGGTCCCTAAATATTCATCGTCACGATTTACACGTCGATAATTTTAACTTTGATTTATAAAAAATACGTACAATATTTTTATCTCTAAATAAATTTATTAAAAACTAGATTCAAATATCTATCCAATGATACTAATTATGTATCATAAATATTAATATTTTTTAATATATATTTAGTCAAAATTATTTCTCGGTAAATGAAAACGATAGACATTTAGAGACCAAGAGAGTACGTGGCTGTTTAGAAAGTGTTTGATCCGCTCTTCTAAACTTTAAGCTAAAGTCTCTAAATAGATGATCTAAAATTAGCTCTAAACTTTAACCCACCTTATACTATAGCTTTAGATCTCAAAACTGAGCTAAAATGCTCTAAAGTTTTTAGAGCTCTAAAGTTTAGAGAAGGGAATAAAAAATAGATCCTAAAATGTTAATTTCCTAACCCTAACTGATTTAAAAGAAGTTCTAAATTGTGGTTGAGGAAGCCAGGCCAAAGTATGATGTTTGTTTTCGTCAAGGATTATGAAAAGTAATTTACTAGGAGGTTGGCAAAACAAATCATCAGCTCCATTTTTTTTAACCGGGGAGATTCCCCATTCCTGTTCATTCTGAACGGAAATACATGCTGGGCACCGGGTTCGAGTCCGGTTGGCCGAGCTCACAACTGGAGCGTCTAACCAAACGAGCGACTTGCTGGTTCCCAAATCATCAACTTCATGATACGATTGATGATGCTCCCTCTGTTCTACACTTCTTTAGGGCTAGACCTAATGCTCCTGCGTGTCTTGTAGCCTCAATCTTACCCACCTAACCAAAAAAGTGACCAACTCACCTTGCTAGTAGCTTGCGGAAGTGTCAAATTCTCCTACAGAAGATGTTATGGCTTACTAACACAAAGCATGAAGCTAAGGCTATCAGCATCGCTGCCCTGCAAACGTGCCTGCAAACGCGCGCGCGCCTGGACAGCTGCACCGCAGCCCTACAAATGCGCCTGCAAACGCGCGCGCGTTCCGACCGCACAGCGCACCGCTGCAGGTACGTAGCGTTCAAGCCGTACAGCGCTAAACACTGTAGCCAGGAGAGAGAGAGAGAGAGTTGGTGAGAGAGAGAAAGGAGAGGGAGGGGAATAAAATATGGAATAGTGGGTATAGAGTATAGGATAGAGATAACACGGGTGCGGGAGAAATGGATATAGAGTAGAGAATTTCGATGATTAGAATAGAATATTCTTTTCTAGAGATGGAAATAGAGGTGGATGAGTGCGGATAGCCTAAGGCTTCATTTGGGAGGCGGACCAGATAAACCCTAGGTGCGGAAGCCCCTCACGGGGATTTTGGTGGACCTTCATTTTCCAGGGAAGATTCCCCCCGTCCTGCCCCATCGTTTGGAAGCAGGGCTGATTAGCCCAGGGTGTGTTTGTCTGTTGATTTGACCGAGTAAAGTACAGCCTATCCTTGGGCTAATAAAAGCAAAGCACTTGTTTTCCCGTATTTTTTTTAACAAGGAAAGTGAATATGGGAGCAAGGAAAACAAGTGCACAAACTATATATATATATATATATATATATATATATATATATATATATATATATACATATATATATATAAAATAAAAAAAGATCAACGAAAATTATGAGAAAAATAATACATCATTAGCACTGGAGATAGAAGGCTAATAATGTATCGGCATGGACTTAAAAATACACATAGTGAAAGGATCAAGATGCACAAGAGGGGGGTGAATTGGGCTAATTCTAAATTTTCTTGCAATAAACAAATCCTACGGTTAGCCCAATTAACCCCTTGTGCTTAGAAAAATATTTATATTAATCTAACGCACAATGGACTTGCAACCTATGTTCCAAACTTACTCTAGCATGGCAATTCTATGAATGTAAGAACAAGTATTGAATTGCTCAAAGTAAATGCTTAAAGTAAATGCTCAAAGTAAATAGAGAGAGAGGAACGCGGCGATGTTTTGCCGAGGTATCGGAGAGTCGCCACTCCCCACTAGTCCTCGTTGGAGCACCCGCGCAAGGGTGTAGCTCCCCCTTGATCCGTGCAAGGATCAAGTGCTCTCTACGGGTTGATTCTTCGACACTCCGTCGCGGCAAATCACCCAAAGCCGTTCACAACTTGAGTTGGGTCACCCACAAGCTCCGTCGGGTGATCACCAAGCTCCCAATCACCACGAAGCCGTCTAGGTGATGGCGATCACCAAGAGTAACAAGCACGAACTCTCACTTGACCACGCGAAGCCTAATGAGAAGATGGATGCACACTTGACTACTCTTGATTCACTAATGAGGCTACTCTCTTGGATTCTCAAATCTCAATCACCTCACTAGGACCTTGCTCTTCTTGGCACTCACAAACGTATTTCTCAGCTGTTGGAATGAGCAAAAGTGACTCCACACACGAGTGGAGCTTCTATTTATAAGGCAGCCTGAAAAACGAACCGTTATGAGCTTCTGCAGGGTGACCGGTCGCTCCGGTCATGTTGACCGGACGCTCCGGTCAGATCAACCCGCGAACCAGTGAAAATGTGTTGACCGGACGCTGGCAGGGTCCGGTCATCACTGACCGGATGCGTCCGGTCGCATTAAACCCTTACTGGAACCTTACTGGACTCGACCGGACGTTGAACCCCCAGGGTCCAGTCAGTACTGACCGGACGCGTCTGGTCACAGATTCCCTTCTCTGGAACCTTACGGGAGTCGACCGGACGCTGCCTTTCAGCGTCTGGTCACTTGACCTCTCCAGCGTCCGGTCGCACCGAACGTAGTTTGTTGATCAAATGAACTGACCGGACCCTGCGGCCAGCGTCCGGTCGCACCGGGGCCAGCGTTCGGTCAGCATTTGACCCTTCATTCACTTCCAACTCTCTATCATGTGAGAATGAAGTTTGCTCCAAAGGATCTTAGGCATTCATAGGAGCTACCTAGAGCTAGTTTTAACAAGTGTGCACCACACCTAACTCACTAGACTTATCTAGGTCAAGCTACCTGTCCATACCCCCCTTAATAGTACGGCTAAAAGAAAAACAAAGTCCTAAACTACTCTAAGTGTCACTCCAACTTCAATCGACACTTAGAACTAGTCATCCTTAACCTCGTCGTCCATCCTTTGAAAACCGAAATGATTTCCATCGTAGGGGCATGACAACCTTGATTGCCCAATTGATCTCCATTACCATGACCTAACTTACTTGTCTCTACAAAACACACATTAGTCATAATAATCTTGTATTGTCATTAATCACTGAAACCCAACTAGAGGCCTAGATGCTTTTAATATCCTCTTTTTGGTGATTGATGAAAATACCACCTCGAGTATGTGAAAGAGTGAGGTTTTTGACGGGCTTGGTTCATATAAGCTTTTGTCGATAAGAACAAAAGTGTTAGTCAAGCTTATATGACCCAAGCCAACACAATGTACTCAAAGGATATGAATTAAGCAAGAGTACAAGTACAAAAGCTCATTTGCATTGGAGTATAAAAGCGGAAGCAAAGGCAAATGAGCATAACACAAGTGATATGACATATAAATAATGCAAAGTAGAGAGCACACATGTCATTTATCACAACCACGTAGATATCACTATCACATAGATATAATAATATGCATGAAAGTAACACACGAATGCATAAAGTAATAGGGTATCACACAGATAGAACTCCAAATGTATATAATAAGCTAATACTAGATAACTAGCTCCCCCTAAATGACGCTCCCCCTAAGTCTACATACTCAAACCCTCTCCCCCTTTGGCATCAAACACCAAAACCTAAGGGTCGATCGGTGGGGCTACAACGGATGAGCCAGGCGCTGAGGTACAAGGAGCAAGCTGAAACTAGGCGCCATCATCATTTGACCCTGAGCTCTGAACTGACTGACCCTCTGTGGCTGGCAATGTCTCTGAAGCGGTTTGGGTTTGAGCTAGGGTAGGTGCTGCCTGTGATGCTGTTGGGATGTCTATCGTAGGATCTAACGAGGCAACAGACGAGGGGAGCCTCTGAGTAGTCATAGCGACTGGGGTTGTTGTAGAAGGACCAGTAGTATGCATGTGAGGCGGTGTAGGCATGCCGGTCAACTCGCTGAAGGATGCTCCAAGACTCCTGGAGACTGACATGTTAGGCATGAATAGCGAGGGAGACTGCTCCAATGAGAAGCCTGTGTGATATGGAGTGAACTGCAGGGCTACCACTGGTGAGGACAACCACTGGGACACCTGAACTGTAGGGGAAGCAAACTGAGCTAGAGGCTGTCCCTAATTCTGAAGCCCACTGGGCTGTACAGCTAGAGTCGTCGAAGTGGTGGTAGGCTGAGCAAGCTTGGGCGAAGGCTGTGGCAGTGGGGCCCCAAGTGCTGTCACTATATGCTGCATAAATCCCATAAGCTGCTGCTGCATGAGTAACTGCTACTAATGCATCTGCTGCTGCTACTGCTGGAGGAGCTGCTGCTGTCGCTGGAACTCGTCCTGATGAGCCTGAAACTGTGCGAAGTTGGCAGCGGTCTCCTATGCCTGTCGTGCCTGATCCTGCTGCATCCGCTCAAGAATAGCAATCAAGGCGAGGTCCATCTGCGGTGCAGGAGGAGCTAAGCTAGAACTACCGGCCTCTACATCATGTCTACATGGAGGCATCTGAGGAATCGGCTGATAGTCATCATCCGAACTGTCACTGGACTCGGTCGCCTCCTACTGTGCCTCAAGCTGCTCCTCCTTAGTAGCGGCTATACCTCTGATGATCTCGTCCTGCTGAGCTGCTGACTCTAGAACATCTGGACGATGGCTGGGCTGAGTGGGTGCTTGTGGTGTGATGTGCCTGATCCTCTGTGCCATGTTATATGCTGGAAACTCAGTGGTGGCACCCTTATACTCTGCAACCATCTCAGGCGTCCTGACCTACATAGACTTAAGCATTAAGAATGTGATCCAATGTGCATAAGGAAGCTACCTTTGACCCTTGAAGCCCTCAGCAATAGTATCCTCCATCTCTGATAGAAGGAGGTCCCAAATGTCAAACACGGTCTGCTGCATTAGGGCATTAAGGAGCCAGAGCTGTAGATGAGTTAGACCCTCTCTATATCCCAACCTGGGAAGTAGTGTCCTCCTGATAATGGCCTCTAGCACAAGAGCTGTAGGAGTCAGGTCACTGGGGTTCCTCCTCGACCCCTCACCAAAGGGCTCCTTGAAGCAATGGTGCACAAGATCTGTAGGGGGCACCAATCCTCCATGAGGACGCCTGGGAAGCTCCTGCTGTCTATAACATACCTCATGCAATTTGACAGGCTGATCCTGTAGCCTCAGTATCTCCTGGGCCCTGAAACTCATCACCCTGTAGTCTCTGCCGTTGAATGCAAAGTGTATGAAGTTGTGCTGTGGGTCAACATAGAGCGAAGCATAAAACTGCCAAACCCAAGATGGAACATACAGTCCAGTCCAGCCAATCAGATCTGACAACCCAACAAATATGACAAGTAGGGGCAGATATGCTCTCTGGCTGCTATCACAATAGACTCTATACTGCATACCCGCTGTGATCTGAACACTGCCCCACTGTTGAGATAAGCATTGTAGAAATCCTCCTGCAGTGGCGTGTAGAAACCCTTAGCTACTCTCTCATCCCTCCTCGGAAGGAACCACACCTCAAACTCAACAAACCTTAGCTGGTGAACCTATCTGGCTATGGCGGCCCTCAAGTCAAGGTGTACTACTGGAGGCGGACCCTGTGGTCTAGGAGGTGGGCGTAAACCCCTACGTTGTGTAGCTAGCCTCGGTGGAACTGTAGCACTGGTACAACCAGAGCGGCGTAGCTAGGGTGCCGACTCAGTCTCCTCGGCCTACTGACCCTCCTGAGTCTCCTGAGCTGGCTGAGGCTCTGGTGATGGGGGCTACTGCTGTGGCTCCTGCTAAGACTCCCCCTGACACTGAGGCTTCTTAATAGCTAGACGACATCCTGCCATCATGATAGTCCTAGGTGGACTACCATGAAGTTGCTCAATCTCCCTTTGTCTGCCCTGTGCGTCTGGTGCTAGCTGATCTGCTATGACAACTCCACTACGGGCACCTCCTCTCTCGGCATGCTCTGCAGCCTCAGCGACTGCTGCTACTCTCGCTGTCTCTGCGTCGGGGTACTTGCGCTTCTTAGATGTCACCTGCTTCGCTGCCTTGCCTTTCAATCCTATAGGCTGGCGAGGCGGGGGCCTCCGATCATCATCTCCTGGACCACCACCAACATTCTTGGTGTGAGCCATCTGATCTGACAAGAGGATGAACTACCTCTGACAAAGATCAACTGTCAAACTGACACTCCCGAGGCTTGGCCTCGATCCGTACTCGCGAGCTTGGCTCTGAGTTGTCTGACAACTGCCACAAGAACCTCAACAGCACCGACTCGCTGCATGATGGAATAGATGGATATACAAATAAATACAATATATCTAATAGATGCGAAAGCCCTAGGAAGCAAGCAATGTAGGTACGAAATTGAGACGACGGGCTTTCTACCTAATGAACTAGCGATCCGAGAAAAGAAGAGATGTCACGCGGGGAACCTCAGAACCGGCTAGGGTTAGGATTGCGAACCACTTCGATGAATTTGGTGGTCCTAGATGATTTAGGTCAATGCATTGAGATTTGAAAGGATCAAAATCACTCAAGGAGGATGCTATGGTCTTACCGGTGAGAAGACAGGGCCAAGGCACGGGAACAGCTGGCTTGGATGGCGCTCGGCGGCTGGGGAGCCGACGGCGGCGCGCACGGCGTGGCAAGGTGGCACTAGATCGCAGGAGGTGCGTGGTGGCTTGGGCGTGTGGGGAGGCACGGTGGCGTGCGAGGCTAGCGCGAGGTGCTCGGCGGTGTGGGCAAGGGAGCTGCTACGGTGAGGTTGCAGTGGCGCGCGGTCACGGGAGGCGCGGAGGAGCTACGGCGGCTGCTTGGACTAGGGCTAGGCAGCGGAAAATAGGGTTAGGTCAGGAGTACGCGATGGCTCAGTTAAAAGAGGACCCCCAATGCGACAGATAAGGGAATGGAAGAAGAGTCCTGATGCCGCGCGAGATCCACTGACCGGATGCTCCGGTGGTAGCGACCGAACGCTACCACCCAGCGTCCAGTCGATTCTAGAGAGGTCCAATTCCTCTGGAATCGTGACCGGACGCGTCCGGTGGTCCATGACCGGACGCAGGCAGGGTCCGGTCAGTACAGCCTGTTCCTTCTTCAAACAACCGGACGCTGGATCCCTTCCTGACCGGACACATAAACATAGCGTCCGGTCACTCATTCAGCAGCAGTTTACCTCCTATGAACTAACCAGACGCTACATAGCAGCGTTCGGTGCAGCGTCCGGTGCACCTTTTCCAGCAAATCTTCAAAGTTCCTTCGCGCTACCTGTTCCCAATCAAGTCCCAATCTTGAATAAGATCCAAATAAACACCAATTGGGACTGATGTGAGTGACCTCTCTCAAACCCTCATATTTTTCAAAATATTTTGCCTTAGGCTACAATTCTTTTTAAGAAAATAGGCAATAAGAGGGCAAATGGAACAAAACGACAAAACAACATCCATGCATATGGAATACTTTGGAAGTAAATCTAGTTGCTTGTCAAGTTTGATCCAAGGTTAAGCTTCTTCACACGCTTTCCGACGGTTATCTTAACCATGTTAGACAAGCCCTATATGCATTGCCAAAAATTTAAACATGTTGTATATTACAATGAATGCAAGGGACAACACAAGCTCAATTTTTAGTGAAGTTGCTAAAGTCAAGTACATTGAGCTCATTCCGCAATCTACAAAATGTAGCCTCATCTAGCGGTTTAGTGAAGATATCCGCTAATTGATCTTCGGTTCTTACACCTTCTAGTGATATATCATTTTTAGCAACATGATCTCTTAGAAAGTGATGGCGGATATCTATGTGCTTGGTGCGAGAGTGTTGAACTGGATTATTTGCAAGTTTTACCACACTTTCTTTATCACATAAAAGAGGTACCTTTTCTAGAACTACACCATAGTCTAGCAAAGTTTATTTCATGTATAATATTTGTGCACAACAAGCACCCGCGGCAATGTATTCTGCTTCGGCGGTGGACAAAGCCACACTATTTTGTTTCTTGGAGGACCAAGACACAAGTGATCTACCAAGCAAATGGCACCATCTAGATGTGCTCTTTCTATCCACTTTGCATCCGGCATAATCCGAATCGGAATAGCCAACTAATTCAAATATAGCTCCTTTGGGATACCAAAGGCCAATGCTTGGTGTGTGCTTAAGATACCTAAGGATTCTTTTTACGGCAATTAAATGTGTTTCCTTAGGACTAGCTTGAAATCTAGCACACATACACACACTAAATATGATGTCGGGCCTAGATGCGGTTAAATATAACAGGCTACCAATCATAGAATGGTAGAGAGTTTGATCAACCGGGTTACCTCCCTTATCTAGGTCGAGATGTCCATTGATAGGCATTGGTGTCTTGATTGGCTTACATTCATCCATCTTGAATCTCTTGAGAAGATCTTTTGTGTATTTCTCTTGAGAGATAAAGATGCCTTCTTTCATTTGTTTGACTTAAAAACCAAGAAAGAATGTAAGCTCACCAGTTATGGACATCTCGAACTCCTTTGACATCAATTCACCAAATTCTTTGCATGAGTCTTCATTTGATGATCCAAAGATGATATCATCAACATATACTTGACAAATGAAGATATGCCCATCAAGCTTCTTGGTGAATAGTGTGGTGTCGACCTTCCCAATGGTGAAGCCCTTCTTAATGAGGAAGTCCCAAAGGCGCTCATACCAAGCTCTTGGGGCTTGCTTAAGCCCATATAGTGCCTTGGACAACCTATAAACATGATTAGGATATCTAGGGTCTTCAAACCTGGGAGGTTGATCAACATAGACTAGTTCATTAATAAAGCCATTTAAAAATGCACTTTTCACATCCATTTGATATAGTTTCATTTCATGATGTGATGCATATGCAAGTAGGATATGGATGGCTTCTAATCTTGCAACCGGTGCAAAGGTCTCTGCAAAATCCAAACCTTCAACTTGAGAGAACCCCTTTGCAACTAGTCTTGCCTTATTCCTCGCAACAACACCTTGATCACCTTGCTTGTTGTGGAACACCCACTTTGTTCCTATGACTCTTGCACCTTTTGGTCGCTCTTCAAGAGTCCAAACTTTATTGCGAGTGAAGTTGTTCAACTCTTCATGCATGGCATTGATCCAATCCAGATCTTTGAGAGCTTCTTCTACCTTGATAGGCTCATAGCAAGAGACAAAAGAGTGATAAGCAATAAATGAAGCAACTTTTTGAGATTGAGTCATTACACCCTTTGATGGACTCCCTATGATGAGATCTTGTGGATGATCTTGTAGGAGAAGTGTATTTCTTCTATTGACCACTTGAGGAGGAGGTTGTGGAGCATCAACATCTTATGCTTGTACCACCATTTGCTCATGGGAGATATGAGTATCTTCATTTTCTACTCTCCAATCTTTTTTACAATCTTGTGGCACACTTGATGAAGAAGGTTGGTTAATGACTTGTACATCATCTTCATCATCTTTTGGCTTGATATCTCCCACCGGAATATTCTTCATAGCCTCCCTCAATGGTTCATCACCTACATCATCAAGATTCTCTTGTGCTCCTTGGGAGCCATTAGATTCATCAAATTCCACATCATATGTTTCTTCAACCAAGCCAGTGGCATGATTAAATACTCTATATGCTTTGGACTTCGATGAGTAGCCAACAAGAAAACCAATATCACAACGTCTTTGGAACTTCCCTAGGTGTTGCCGCTTCTTGTAGATGTAGCATTTGCAACCAAACACCCTAAAGAAGGAGACGTCTGACTTCTTCCCATTGAGCAACTCATAAGGAGTCTTGCCAAGGAACTTTTGAAGGAATAGGCGGTTGGATGCATAACATGCGATGTTAATTGCTTCCACCCATAGAGCTTCGGGGGTGTTGTACTCATCTAGCATTGTCCTTACAAGAGTGATCAAGGTTTGGTTCTTCCTCTGAACTACACCATTTTGTTGAGGAGTATAAGTTGTGGAGACTTCATGCTTGATCCCAACTTCATCACAATAGGCTTCAATGTTTGTGTTGTCAAATTCTTTGCCATTGTCACTTCTTATCTTCTTGAGCTTCACTTCAAATTCATTTTGAGCTCTCTTGGCAAACTTCTTGAAGCAAGATGCAACTTCAGATTTGTTATGAAGGAAGAATACCCATGTATACCTTGAATAGTCATCAACAATCATAAGACAATAAAGATTCCCTCCCAAACTCTTGTATGTTGTTGGTCCAAATAAATCCATGTGTAGGAGCTCTAGCACTCTTGTGGTTGACATGAAAGCTTTGGTTGGATGAGTATTTGCAACTTGCTTATCGGCTTGACATGCACTACAAAGCTTGTCCTTCTCAAACTTCACATCCTTCAACCCTCTCACCAAATCATTCTTCATAAGCTTCTTAAGTGAGCTCATCCCAACATAAGCAAGTCTTCTATGTCATAGCCACCCAAGTGTTGTTTTGGTGAATAGGCAAGTCTTCAAATTTGCATCTTCAGAGGTGAAGTCCACTAGATATAAGTTGTTGTATCTAAATCCATTGAATATCACTTGATTGTCATCTACCTTGGATACAACAACCTCCTTCTCGGTGAACAAGCATTGGAAGCCAAGATCACACAATTGTCCAACGGATAGCAAGTTGAAGCTCAATGAAGCAATATAGAGCACATTGGAAATGGAATGATCATTTGATATTGCCACTTTGCCCAATCCTTTAGCCTTGCCCTTTGAGTTATCTCCAAATGTTATTTTCTCTTATCCATCTACCTCTTCATCTAGTGAGGTGAACATATGAGGATCACCGGTCATATGTTGAGTGCAACCACTATCAATAACTCAATGACTTCCATCGGTCTTGTAGTTCACCTACACATAAGAGATTCAAGCTTTAGGAATCCAAACTTGTTGAGGGCCCTTCACCTTCTCAACAAGTGACTTAGCCACCCAAATCTTCTTAGGCCTATTCTTGTTAGGGGGACCTAAGAACATGAGTTTCATCTTTCCACTAGAGTCCTTTCTAAGCATGTAGTGAGCATTGAAGGCAAAGGGTCTAGCATGCTTGGGCAAGGGTTGTGGCGGTGGAGTTTGACACTCATGAGCAAAGTGGCCTTCTTGTCCACACTCAAAACATCTCTTTGGCTTTGGCTTTGGCTTTGATTGTTGTTGTTGAGCTTGAGCCTTCTTCTTCTCTACACTTGCCACATATCCAATGCCACTTCTATCCATCTTCATGACGGTGTTCATAAGTAGCTCACTTTGGAGGTGCTTGCCTCTAGCAAACTTGGTCAACCCAATCTTGAGATGCTCTTTCTCCAACTTAAGCTTCTTATTTTCTTCCTTTAGAGCATCATATTTCTTCTCTTCCTTGAGCTTCTTGTTTTCTTCTTTGAGCTTCTCATTCTCAAGAACCAACTCTTTGTCATGATCATGAGTTTCTAGCACAATGGTGTTGTGGCTTTTCATTTCTTCAAGATCTTTCATAAGCTTTTCATTTGTGTTCTTGAGCTTGACATATTCATCATAGTCATTGCACTCAACCACTTGCTTGCCTTTGCCACTAGATCCTTGCTCAATGCTCTCATCAATCAAATCATCACATGATGTAGCTATATCAATCTTAACAACATGGTTAGTAGCATCATGTGGCTCATTTGGTAAGAATTCTTGAGCAATAACAAGAGTATCATGATTGATCTTAAGAGTTGTATACTCATCTTTTAGCTTGTTGTGGCTAGTGATGAGCTCATTGTGCACCCACTCAAGTTTATCATATTTATCTTTAAGCTCTTTCTTAGAAGATTTGAGCTCCT
Source organism: Miscanthus floridulus (assembly GCF_019320115.1). NCBI lineage: Eukaryota > Viridiplantae > Streptophyta > Magnoliopsida > Poales > Poaceae > Miscanthus > Miscanthus floridulus. The sequence goes on along the minus strand of NC_089587.1, from coordinate 118,479,492 downwards.
TGAGTTTGGATGATATAGCATCATTAGTTTCTCTAAGCTCATCATTAGCCTTTTCCAATGTATCGCACTTAGCTAAGAGTGAATCATTTTTAGCATCAAACTTTTCATTTGTAGCTCTACTCTTTCTAATGATCTGAGTGTATTTTCTTAGTATTTGAACAAGATCATCATATGTAGGTGAATCATCATCATCGCTATCACTATCATCATCACTAGCTTGCTCATCATCACTACTATCATCATTCTTAGTTACCTTGCGTTCACCCTTGGTCATAAGGCATAGGTGTGTAGAGGATGATGGTGATGGTGGCGGTGAAGATGCAAGATCAATAGCAATGGCGGCCACCTTCTCATTGTTACTATCATCATCGGATGATCCACTTGATGAATCAATGTCCATGAGCCAATCACCGACAATGTAGGTCTTTCCACTCTTCTTCTTCTTGTAGAAGTCCCTCTTTTTGCCATCTTTCTTCTTGTATGGCTTGTTCTTTTTCTTCTCATCTTCATCTTCATTGCTTGAGTCATCTTTCTTGCCCTTGTTCTTGTTCTTGAACTTGTCTTTCTTGGGCTTTGTGCATTGATGAGTTAGATGGCCAAGTTCGCCACAATTGTAGCAATCCATCTCGAAGATTGGCTTTCTTCTTAAGCTAGTGAAGAACTTCTTCTTCTTGCCGTTAAACTTGATGCCACTCTTGTTTAGCTTCTTTAGCATCTTGATGGTCTTCTTCACCATGAGAGCAAGACTTTCTTCATCATCTTCATCACTTGAGCTCTCATACTCAAGTCTTGCTTTGCCCTTATCTTGGCTAGCTTTGAATGCTAAGTCCTTCTCTTTCTTCTTTGTAGAGGATGAGCCATCTTGTGGCATGATGTGCATATACATCTCATGAGCATTGATCTTTCCTAAGATTTGTGTTGGTGTAGCGGCGGAAAGATCACCTTGATATAGCACGGTCACAATGTGCCCATATTTGTCAATGGGGAGGACACTCAAGATCTTTCTCACAACGTCGGATGGTGACATTTGAGTAAGTCCAAACCCATTGACTTCCTCTACAAGAACATTTAAACGTGAGTACATCTCATTAGCACTTTCTTTAGGAAGCATCTCAAAAGAATTTAGCTTTTTGATTACAAGATGATAGCATTCTTCACGCTCACTCTTGGTTCCCTCATGGAGCGCACAAACGTCCGACCATAGTGCATGGGCGTCTTTGTGGTTCCTTACACGGTTGAATATATCTTTGCAAAGGCCTCTAAAGATAGTGTTGCGAGCCTTTGCATTCTATTTTTCATAATTAACCTCATCACCTTGTAGGTTAGTAGCATCCTGAGGTTTTGGGAAGCCTTGTGAGGCGGCTCTAAGAATACCAACGTCTAGAGCTTCTAAGTACGCCTCCATGCGGATTTTCCAATATGGAAAGTCATCTCCCTCAAAGATAGGAGGAGGTCCATCCCCGTGAGACATCTTGCTCTAAGCGGTTAAGCTTAAAAACATGAGCACGAGGCTCTGATACCAAGTGAAAGGATCAAGATGCCCAAGAGGAGGGTGAATTGGGCTAATTCTAAATTTTCTTGCAATAAACAAATCCTACGGTTAGCCCAATTAACCCCTTGTGCCTAGAAAAGTGTTTATATTAATCTAACGCACAACGGACTTGCAACCTATGTTCCAAACTTACTCTAGCATGGCAATTCTATGAATGTAAGAACAAGTATTGAATTGCTCAAAGTAAATGCTTAAAGTAAATGCTTAAAGTAAATAGAGAGAGGAACGCGGCGATGTTTTGCCGAGATATCAGAGAGTCACCACTCCCCACTAGTCCTTGTTGGAGCACCCGCGCAAGGGTGTAGCTTCCCCTTGATCCACACAAGGATCAAGTGCTCTCTACGGGTTGATTCTTCGACACTCCGTCGCGGCGAATCACCCAAAGCTGCTCAAAACTTGAGTTGGGTCACCCACAAGCTCTGTCGGGTGATCACCAAGCTCCCAATCACCACCAAGCCATCTAGGTGATGGCGATCACCAAGAGTAACAAGCACGAACTCTCACTTGACCATGCGAAGCCTAATGAGAAGATGGATGCACACTTGACTACTCTTGATTCACTAATGAGGCTACTCTCTTGGATTCTCAAATCTCAATCACCTCACTAGGACCTTGCTCTTCTTGGCACTCACAAACATGTTTCTCAGCTGTTGGAATGAGTAAAAGTGACTCCACACATGAGTGGAGCTTCTATTTATAAGGCAGCCTAAAAAACGAACCGTTATGAACTTCTGTGGGGTGATCAGACGCTCTGGTCATGTTGACCAGACGCTCTGGTCAGATCAATCCGCGAACTAGTGAAAATGTGTTGACTAGACGTTGGCAGGGTCCGGTCATCACTGACCAGACGCGTTCGGTCACATTAAACCCTTACTGGAACCTTACTAGATTCGACCAGATGCTGAACCCCTAGGGTCCGGTCAGTACTGACCGGACATGTCTAGTCACAGATTCCCTTCTCTAGAACCTTACTGGAGTCGACTGGACGCTGCCTTTCAGCGTCCGATCACTTGACCTCTCCAGCGTCCGGTCGCACCGAACGTAGTCTGTTGATCAAATGAACTGATCGGACCCTGCGGCCAGCGTCCTGTCGCACCGGGGCCAGCGTCCGGTCAGCATTTGACCCTTCATTCACTTCCAACTCTCGATCATGTGAGAATGAAGTTTGCTCCAAAGGATCTTAGGCATTCATAGGAGCTACCTAGAGCTAGTTTTAACAAGTGTGCACCACACCTAACTCACTAGACTTATCTAGGTCAAGCTACCCATCCATACCCCCCTTAATAGTACGGCCAAAGGAAAAACAAAGTCCTAAACTACTCTAAGTGTCACTCCAACTTCAATCGACACTTAGAACTAGTCATCCTTAACCTTGTCGTCCATCCTTTGAAAACCAAAACGATTTCCATCATAGGGGCATGACAACCTTGATTGCCCAATTGATCTCCATTACCATGACCTAACTTACTTGTCTCTGCAAAACACACGTTAGTCATAGTAATCTTGTATTGTCATTAATTACCGAAATCCAACTAGGGGCCTAGATGCTTTCACATAGAAATATGCCAAAATCATGGAAAAAATGAAAAATTCAAAGAACGTAAGAGAGATAAAAAATTAGTTAATTTCGAAAATAATTACATGCACTATATCATCCTTAGCGCTTAAATAAGTAGCCAAAAACTCAGTACTCCATACAGAACTTGACTCTGAACATATACCCCGAGTAACAGTCTAAGAAGTAGAGTAAAGCTAATCCGGCAGTAGAGTCCACGATCTGCTCAACGCGTGGGAGCCCAAAAGGATCTTTGGGGCAATGTTTATTGAGATCCGTATAGTCCACACACATTCACCATTCACCTGAGTTCTTTTTCTTGACCAAGACTGGGTTGGCTAACCACTCTAGATGGAGAATTTCTTTTATAAACCCAGCTGCCAATAGCTTGATAATTTCTTTCTTGATGGCTTCTTTTTGTCTGGTGTAAAGCGTCGAAGACGTTGCTTAACTGTCTTAGAGCCCACATTTAGCTCAAGTTTGTGCTTAACCAAATCCCTTGGGACACCTGGCATATCAGCCGGTTTCCATGCGAAGATGTCCTTGTTGTCCCTAAGAAATTTGGTGAGCGTGAATTCCTATTCAGAAGAGAGCTGGCTACCAATGACAGCCGTCTTGGAAGTATCAACATCATTCAGAATGATTTTCTTAGTAGACGCATTTGGAGTTGTTGATAAGGAAAGGATTTTCTTAGCAGGGTTCTCTAGATCATCTTGCTTCATCTTCTAAGTCATGCTGGCAATTTCCTAAACTTCTAGGCCAAGCTATGCCTTGGCTACAATTTGTATTGCCTCGATGTCACAGTCATAGGAATGCTTGAGATCACCGCAGAAGGATAGGATGCCTTTAGGACCTAGCATTTTGAGTAAGAGATATGGATAGTGAGGAACAGTCATGAACTTAGCCAGCGTGGGATGACCAAAAATAGCATGATAGGATGAATCAAAATCTGCCACTTCGAATTTGATGAATTCTGTTCTATAATTGGTGGTAGTCCCAAATGTGACGGGGAGAGTGATCTGGCCAAGTGGCATTGCTGCCTTTTCTGGGTACTATGCCATAGAATGGAATATGAGTGTTTGTGAGTAAACCCATGAATTCCAAACCCATCTTCTACAGAGTACTAGCAAAGATAATATTTAGACCAGTGCCACCATCGATGAGTACTTTATTAAGTGTTGGCATTTCTTAACGTCACCACTAGAGATGGATTAGATCCCCAGCAACGGCGCCAGAAATGTCTATTGGTGCTTCTAGATGTTGCCATCAAGTGAGAAGGTTTTGACTTCATCACATGACAACTATGCTAAAAACCCCAGAAGGTGTTTGCGTAAATGCCATTACGTTAGAGATGTATTCCCCCTCTCTTTGCACGGCGCCGTGGGTATCCTTAACAGGAGGTTTACAGTCACTAGGTAATGACACTTAGAAACACTGGTTGGTATTCTTAAACAACATTGCTAATAGAGCGCCATCTAACAACATAGCTGTAAGGAAAATGGACTCTAGGCCCATTTACTTTGGATTTTGGTGTTTGATGACCAACACAGCCAAATTAGACTAATGAATTTGCAAGAATATCTTTTGTAGTTCAATAGGGTGCAAGACGTGACTTGGACAAATGCGATGTGATGATCCGATGATCAACACCATAAGCAAGACCTTAGAAGCACAAGAGAAGACCCAAGATATCAAGCAAAGTCCAAGCACAAAGATAGGAACCAAGCCGGGCATAAGATCACGAAGAAACGAGCTCACAAGAAGTGACCGGACGTTGGATCGGACGCTGGAGGAAAGTAACCGGATGCTAAAAAGCAAAATCGACTAGACGTAGGACAACAGCATCCGATCGAGTACAGAAAGGTTCTAGAGTGGTGATACTGCGACTGGACGCGTCTGGTGGCATGTGATCGGATGCTGGCAGCGTTCGATCAGTTGATCGCGGCTCCAATGGTCGGGATGACCGGATGCTTCCGATCAGGACGAGATCAGCGTTCGGTCAGTAGCAGAAAAGCGGGATTTTATCCCCAATGGCTACTTTCTCAGTGGGGCTTATAAATAGACCCCTCAACCGGCCAAATGAAAGGTGTGGAGCTGAGGAAACATATCAAGGGTGTTGATACACCATTTTAGTGATCTTCACTTGCATAGATTAGGTGATTAGCGGAGGTGCTTTGCGAAGTGCTTAGGTTGATTAGACCACCGCTTATGCGCTTGCTCTAGGTTTAGGCCTAGTGTTTAGTGAGGTTTGCATACCTCTTACCACTCGGTGCTTGTGTGCACCATTGTTGTACATCGGAGGGGCTTATAGTCTTGCGAAATCACACCAACCGCAGTTGTGGTGTGGTCATCACCATGTACCAGAGGGAACAAGGCCCGCGGCGTTTCGGCTGGAACCGTGGCGTTTCGGCTGGAAGCTTGATAGTGAAGACGGCGGGGAGCATCTGGGAGAGGCTTGCCGGAAGGCACGTCGGAGACCCACTTGCGCGTGGGGAAGGCCTGAGGCTATCCATGGAGTTACCCGACCGAGAGCTTGGCCCTTGCGAGGGGCTCCAACGAGGACTAGGGGGAAGCTTACGCGCTTCTTGATATCTCGGTAAAAATACCAGAGTCGACGATGGGAGTTTGCATATCTTTACTTTGCTCTTTAGCTTTTGCTTTTATATTGATCGTATTACCCCTTTTGCGGTAGAGATAGCAACACATTAGCAAAACCATAGTTGCACATTTAGATAGTTTATCTTTTGCATAGGTTTTGCTAAGGTTAGAAAAAGATGCCATCATTTAGAAGTAGATTTTTAAGTTGTCTAATTCACCCCCCCCCCCTCTTTGGCGTCACGGTCCCCTATAGTAGCCAAGAACCACCAACCACGATAGTCCTTAAGAGTATAGGCAATTCTGCAAGCGAATGGATCTACCATTGCAGCATTTCAATCCAGAAGTATTTAGGGTGTTGTATTTATATTTTCCCAAAGGAGGGCAAGTTGGATTAAGTTCTATTCTTTGACATGAATATGATTCCATACTTGCATAATAGACTATAGATCATGATAGGGGTAAAAACAGTATATCAAGGATAGTGGACACACAAATGGATCTACCTCAAGGATAAAAGGAAAATAAAGAATAAAAGAATAATTCTAGCAGAGCAAGCATGTTCTAATATAGCCATGCTATGAACAAGTTAATAATCATACAAGTCACATGGTTAGAGTTAGATCTAAGTTTAGGATGAATGGGGAGGTCCTCAGACCTGGTCTGCCAAGCCATAGAGATTTTATGAACTCCTACACAATACCTAAATGTGGGGGATTATGAAGGATGGATAGGGCTATCACCACCTGCCGCCTACCCCTCAACCGTGAGGCACCGTCATATTCGTAGGTTTCCGTGCACCCGAGCACCATGCCTATGTACAAAGAAACTACCCATATCCCCCTAGGACTCCAACCCTACGGATTGACAAGCAAGAATATGGGCAAACCCAAAGGCACAATGAACCATCATCCTAACCCTAGTTCTTCCTCTATTCATATGAATTCTATGAACAATGAAGAATAAAGATGAACATGTCAAGATCATAACACACAAACTATGGACTAGTTCATATATCATGATTATAACACGATCAAGACTACTCTAGTTCATAAGCAAAAACTATAAATAAGATATGAGAGCTTGAATATGGAAGAACTCTTCATAGTAGTACTCATACCAAGTAGTATTTCTTCCAAGGAGACAAGCTCTCCTTGTTAGCTTTGCCTTGCTCAAATGACTAAGAAAACTAAGAAAGCTACTAGAGGTGGCAGTGAGGTGAAGCTCCAAATGTTGTGTGTGTAGGAGGTGAGCCTAGCCCTTCTTTTATAGTGCAATGTGGTCAGTTTGGGGGCAACAAATATGATAACCATCCTAAACCGCCTCCACACACCGCCATGCAACCGCCAGAGCGAGGTGGGCCCGAGAGGCGGCGCTAGGGGTGCGGGCGCACCCTAGGTGGCCCCACTCGCCATTGCCTTGCTCTGGTGTGCTCTAGGCTGGGCCAAGACTCCCCCTACGGTGGTGTCTCGGCCTAGATAATTGCATAGGTGGGCTTCTCTTCTCATCCTCCTTGGCGTATTTCTGAAATTCACTTTCTGCATTGCGCTTTCTCCTCTTTATTTATGCATTTTCACTTGTTTCCGAGTATTGATCGGCAAAACATAATTCTCTCAAAAACAAGTGGAACAAGGTCAAAGTATATGCATATGTGATGAAAGTTTGCTCGTTTCTCCTGTTTTGGACTTAATTTGGCAGTTCTAAATGTGTAATAGTGACCGCCAACAAATCCCCCAAGCTTAACCTTTGCTCGTCCCGAGCAAATAGCTAAGTACTTGGTTGTTGATCAGGAGTTGCTACAATGTCGATATAATTCATAAGTGCCATGTCTATAACAAAGCATTCCATCGCAATTTAAATAAGTTGGTATTCTATCCACCCTTTCTTTGATACTTTTGGGGCTTTTAGCCTTTCCAAGTTCTTGAGTGGTTACAAGATAGAATGGTTATAACAGAATCACTAGTCATTCATTCTTTGATTAACCTATCTATCCAAAGGTTTTGTAAATTTTGCAAATTAAATGCAAGTTCCTCGAATGATTCATTCGATCACTCAAATGTGTATGATTCCTTACCAAAGGCATTTTGCCTCTTTTTCAAATCCTACCACTAAAGTTGTGAGTGGAGTTTTGGGTAGGTATGAAGTGGGCATACTTGCATCACATATATTGCTAAGTCAAAGACCGGACCATAAGAAGATGCAAGTCATACACTTTGATCGAAACATGCAAGTGTGTAGAATATAAGCCATAATTCTAAATATTTTTGGATACTCCTTTGTATCATGACTCTCTTTGTAGATGCCTTTCGGAAGAAATGTGGGCTATCTTTTATTTCTTTTTGGTGGACATCTAAGTGACCATTGTTTTCATTTATCCAAACACTTTTGTGTCCATTTTTTTCCTCTCATGCCCCTTGGCATGGATTTTCTTTTTATTTTTCTTTTTCTCTTTTTTTAGCATAGCCCATATCTTTTCTTTTGGCATATGAAAATTTTTGAATGGAGAGAAGTCAAGATAATATGAATGGAGTAATTTTTAGTGGACGAAAAGGGTGCATGTTGTGTGCAACTCTTAGTGTGAGAGTTGGCGGTTTTATTTGTGGGTGTACGTGTTTCTCGATCATGGTGCATGACAAGAATCTCAACTTAGGTCACAACAATTTGACAGAGCTCAATGATCAAACAAGTAGCATATGACTAAGGTTTTGAATTTAAATCTAATCATATGGCCTTGGTAGGTATTTCATAATCATTGAGGAACTTTTTATTTTAGTATTTTTAAAATAAAATCTCCGGATGTCAAGTTTCTCTTAGAACAAAGTCATAGTAAACTCTGTTTGTACCATATCATAACTTGCAACTACTTAGAAAAGGAGCATGCATTTGCAACCCATAGTTTTAGGATGAGATATTTGAACCAACAAACTTTTGTGGAATACCAAGTTATAACCTAGGCACAGATGAATTATAAACAGAGCAACTATTCATCATTTCAACTTAGGAGAAACTTACATTCCTTAACACATATGAGAGTGGAATAAATATTTTTTTTGGTATTTTTGTCATATTTCATTATATATATGTTTAATAAAATAAAATGCAAAAATTAAATTGCAGAAATTAAGATACAAGGTACCTCTGCGGGGATCCTCCCCCAAGCTAGCTCATGGCCTAGGTTCTGTGTTTGCTTGGTGACGGATCCAAAAATGGTACATTTTTTGTATTTTATATTTTGTCCATGTTTATACTTTAGCATACTTTTTGATCAATGATCAAACTAAGTTTTAATTTGATTAAGGTAGACTAATCAACCTAAGCACCATGCTTAATTTAAAAAGTCTATGAAAATATGACCGCTACAAATCATACTTCAAACAAAAGTATACTTGGTATATAACATGGAGTAATTTATTCTAGGCTTTTGATAGGTTTATATTTTCAACCTAATTTTAGATAATTTATATGAGATAATTACCAGTTTACCTTTGGCAAGGGCTCATTGTTTAAAGTCCGATGAGCGGGACTTATTCTCCATCATTGCTTACTTGATGAAGGTATATCTGTGCCCAAAGAAGTAGGTTGTACCTTCTTTGGTTTCCACACCATTATTTTTTCTTTGGTGGTGTGGTGGTGGACTTTGGAGCTTTTTCTTTTTGTTTCCACACCTTCGGAGGGACATCCTGAGATATTTCTTGTATGTTTTTGTTCTTTTTCTGAGGTGTGGGAACAACCTTGGGTTTTTCTTTCTTTTTCTTAGGGTTGTTCTTTTTCTGCTCTGGCCTTTTTTGTTTTCTTTGTTTTTCTTGGTGAGGTCGCCCAAGAGTTGAGGTTGTATTTCAACTTCTTTTATACCTTGTGGATTTGGCCCATACTTGATACGAATCATGGAGCACTGCTCCTGCCGAGGCCAAAAATCAAACTTCTCTTCCTTGCCATTGATATTGAAGTGGATTTCTCCAGCCCTAACATCAATTTGAGCTACTACGGTGCTAAGGAATGGTCGCCTAAGGATGAGGGGTGATTCCTTTGTTGTTTCCATGTCTAGCACCACAAAATCATCTAGGACGAAATAACCCTAGATTTTCATAGGGATATCTTCAGCAATCCTAGCTGGGTAGCGGACCATGGAGTCTGCTAGTTGGAGCATCATTACTGTAGGTGCAAGATGTGTGAAGTTTAGCTTGTCGAAGACTGATTTGGGCATAACGCTTTCACTTGCTCCCAAATCACACAGGGCATGGTTAAATTGTTGGGTGCCTATGGAGCATGTGATGGTTGGGCACCCAAGATCCTTCTTCTTTTTGGGTAGACTATTGAGTATAGCGGCGCTACACTCTTCAGTCAACTTCATGACCTCTGTGGTTGGCAATGGTCGTTTGTTGTTGATGATGTCTTTGATGTATTTCGCATAAGGAGGTACATGCAAGACGTCCATTAAAGGAACGCTTACATGAATCTTCTCTATCATCTCAACAAACCGAGCAAATTGCCCATCCATGGCTTGCTTCCTATTTCTTGTGGGGAACAGCAAATATGTGGTATCGACAAAGTCCTCGGGTGCCGTTCTCCTTATTTCTTCAAGATCTTTTTGTGTTTTTGTTGATGGGGTGGATTCTTCCTCTTGGTGCCCTTGTGTTTTTCTTGTCTTATTATTAGGTTTTGGTGGATCACGAGTGGACTTTTCTCCCCTCGTGGTCACCGCATTTACTTTTTAAAGGGAGTTCTCGGGTTGCCCCGGAATTTTCCCTTCATTTTTAACAGGAATTGAAGTAGCAATTTGAGCTAATTTTGTTTCTATTATTTTGTTAAAGCTCAATTGATTTTGAACAGAGGAAGTTAAACCATTTATTTGAATATTTATATTTTCAAATATTTTGTCATTATAAGTTAACTTTTTATTTAAATTTTGATTTATTCTTGCCTGGCCTAATACCATGTCTTTTAAAAGAAGGTTGATTCGAATTATAATTGGAGTTGGGATTTGAATTACCTCCTTGGGGACGGAATTGGTTGTTCCGTTGTTGGCGGTCCTTATCAACACATTTATACCACCAATACAAGTCCAAAAAGGAGAGAATCATATGTTTCTATACACATATACCTTTGCTACTAACCTAATTCCACTTGTATCGAAAGAAGTGTCACTCTACAGGAATTTTCGTCAAATGCAAGTGGAAAGAACCGAAAAGGCGTCACTCAGGAAAGCACAAAAGCAAAGAGGGGAAAGAAGCCCAACCAGAGAACAAAACATGGGCCAACCCACCACAGCACCGAGGCCCAGACCCAGTAGGCAGCCCACAGCGCAAAGGAGAGGATGGGCCAGGCCACCCTAGGCGCGGGCACACTAGGGGCGCAGCCGCGCCATGCCCTCTGCCGCCTATGGCCCCACTCTATGGTGGCGGTTCACTCATAAATGGGGGCTAGTGGTGCGGGGGTGTATTCGGGGAATATTCCCCCCAACCGACTAGGCCATGCCCCTATATGATGAGGACATCAACACCAACGATACATCCACGCCGACATGAGTACCAGTTTCTGGTCCTATTACTCACGCCCGTGCTCATCACATTAATCATCAAGTAAGTTCACTCTTGAGTTCCTGTCCATCATATTTAGACCATGGAGACGCGTGCACTCTTGTTTTGGTTAGAAACCAGGGAGAGGATCGAAAGGGACAAGGATTCGCGGAGGCTAAATTCGGACTCCAGGACAGCTCCAACTTGTGATGGTCACCACGGTCGCATACGGACTCGGATTGGGGCGTTCAAGTACTTCATGGAATCCTTATGAAGTCTATTTTCATATGGATCTAGAATCAAGTCCATATCTATTTTGAGGCGGCCGCAATGACTGAATTACTACTGAGAGCTTGTCTGTCCAAAGGTGCTGTGTCACCTTAGTTTGGTCCAATGGGCCGTGTATCAAGTTGGGTCCATTAGGGATGCATCCTAGGGTTGGAGAACGACCCCAACACCCCCCTGGTCATCCTTCCACCTTCATATACTCCTTAGCCACCACCAAGAATAGTCGGGTTTTGTTTAGATCAAGTTTAGCTCTCGCTACTTGCTTGTAAGCGCGCGTGCTGGATCAGCCGCTCGTCTTCTTGTCTTCGGAACCCCACCTTAATTGAGATTGAGTTTGAAACTTTCATCTACATCTAGTAATTCAGTACTTGCTATACTTGTTCTTGCTAGTTCTTCGATTGCTTGCAGGACGAGTGCCCTAGTGGTCGGGTGACGCGCTCCACAAGATCGCGGCAACCATTGGAGGTGGTGTATCGGTTGCTAAGGCGCAGCTTGGAAGGCTGTAGTTGGGCCGTGAACGTCGTCTCCACCCATCAATCGAGTTATCCCACACCTCTCATTGAAAGATCAGAAACAAACCCTAGCGGGTTCATATCAGTTGGTAATCAGAGCAAGGTTTATCGGTGAGAGTCTTCCAATCCTTTCGTTGTTCTAATTTTTCCTATAGTCCAGAAAAGCAAAAAAATATAGTAGATTAGTTTTACCCATGATCCTATAAACCCTTTGAGCCTTTGCTAGCACTGCTTAGTTAGGGTTTGTTGAGTTTTCAGCTACATCGGTTGTGTCGAGTTGCTGGTCTTAGTTTTTGTCCTTTAAAGTTTTGAGTTCTTGTCACGTTCTAGTCACAGCCGTGTGCTAACATATAAACCTTCTGTTGGCTAAATCCGAATACATCCTTGTGTTCAAGACCGAGTAGGAATCTGAGTTTGAGATCGAATCCCATGTGGTGTTGAGTTCGAGTTGGAATCGGTTTTTAGTCCGAATTGACAGCGGCCTGGTTGCTGTTGTGAGACCGAATCTGAGTACATCTTTGTGCAGCAATAGTTCTACTTATACTCCAACTCTCCATGACCGTCATATACGTTTTGGTTTGGTTTTTACTCTAGAGAGAGAGAGTATCTTTTTTACTGGAATACCCCTGTCATTCGAAAAAAAAGTTTGTGTGGTGTGTGACTCCTGTGAAGTCTTTTTGTTTATATAATCAGTTTTGAGGATCCCAAAAAAAAAGAAAAAAAGAAAAAAAAGAAAAAAAAGAAAATAAAGAAAAAAAAAGAAAAAAAACAGGGGAAAAAAGAAAAAAGGGGATGTTCGTTGTGCTTCTCCATTGTTTCCGGTGGTGTGTTGTGACCTCCTTTGTGCCCAGGCTCGCGTCTCTAGCACAGTCTAGGCTAGGACCAGCACAGTACCACCATTGAACGATTATTTAGCTTGTTTTTGTGACTAACATGGTGCTAGTACTTCCTTGCTTTAGCCCACCTATAGCTCCACATATTTCGACTACAGCTTGACAGGTGTTGTTGTTGCGGCACCGATACACTTCATTCCACGGTTGCAGACTTGTTGGTTGTCGTTCCCTCCTGTTGAGCAAGGTAAGAATTGGTAAGAGCTTTTGTAACAGGTTGAGAGTGAGCGCCTTGCAGTAGCTACATCCTAATAGCTGTAGGGCTTTTATTTCTTCACCTGTTTTTCTTGTTGCCCTTGTCTTTTAAACCATGTCAGGATCAGAGGATGTTAACAAGAGGCCACAATCTCCTCACACCAAGGGCATCATTCAACATTTTACAAGACAAGTGCAGCGGCATACAGAAGGACTTGATCAAGATTTACAGGTGACCAATGACAAGATTGGGCAACTAGAGGCCACCCAACTTGCCTCCACCACCAAGCTTATAGGATTGGAGGCATCTATTGCCTATATGGACAGAAGCCTTGCTGCTCTTCTGAAGCATTTTGATGACTTCCACATGAAAGACAAAGAGCAGCATAATGAAGACAACAATGATGAAGAGCAATTCGAAGATAATTATGATGATGATTATACTGCTGATACTGAACATGATGCTCATGACACTCATGACCGGTGTCGCCTACGCCATAATCGTAGAGGTATGGGTGGTCACCGCCGACGTGAGGTACCCAATAATAATGATGCTTTTAGTAAGATAAAATTTAAGATACCTCCTTTTGATGGTAAATATGATCCTGATGCATACATTACTTGGGAAATTGCTATTGATCAAAAGTTTGCATGTCATGAATTTCCTGAGAATACACGTATTAGGGCTACTACTAGTGAGTTTACTGATTTTGCTACTGTTTGGTGGATAGAGTATGGCAAGAAAAATCCTAATAACATACCACGAACTTGGAATGCTTTGAAACAAATCATGAGGGCTAGATTTGTTCCTTCTTACTATGCATATGATTTGTTAAATAAATTGCAACAACTGAGACAGGGTGCTAAAAGTGTAGAAGAATATTATCAAGAATTGCAAATGGGTATGTTGCGTTGTAATTTAGATGAGGATGAGGAACCTGCTATGGCAAGATTTTTGGGTGGGTTAAATCGTGAAATCCGGGACATCCTTGATTATAAAGAATACACTAACGTAACCCGTTTGTTTCATCTTGCTTGTAAAGCTGAAAGGGAAGTGCAAGGGCGACGTGCCAGTGCCAAGAATAATATTTCTGTAGGGAAAACTAATTTATGGCAGCCCCGCACGACTACTACTCCAACCACACGTGCTCCTATGCCAACATCCAGTGACAAACCTCGTGCTACTTCCACAAATTCAGTGGCGAAGACGACCCAGAAGCCTACTGCGAGTGCTTCATCCATGGCATCTACAAGTAGAACAAGAGACGTTCAGTGTCACCGGTGCAAGGGATATGGACATGTGATGCGTGACTATCCAAGCAAGCGTGTTATGGTCATCAAAGATGATGGTGAGTATTCCTCTGCTAGTGATTTTGATGAAGATACACTTGCTTTGCTTGCTGCTGACCATGTAGGAAGTGAGGAACAACTAGAAGAGCAGATTGGAGCAGAGGATGCAGATCATTATGAGAGCCTCATTGTGCAGCGTGTGCTTAGCGCACAAATGGAGAAGGCGGAGCAAAATCGGCGGCATACACTGTTCCAAACAAAGTGTGTCATTAAAGAGCGTTCGTGCCATTTGATAATTGATGGAGGTAGCTGCAACAACTTGGCTAGCGGTGATATGGTAGAGAAGCTTGCACTTACAACCAAACCGCACCCACATCCATATCACATTCGATGGCTCAACAATAGTGGTAAGGTTAAGGTAATGAGATTGGTACGAATTCATTTTGCTATTGGATCATATCATGATGTTGTTGACTATGATGTTGTGCCTATGGAAGCTTGTCATATTATGCTAGGTAGACCATGGCAATTTGATACAGATTGTATGCATCATGGTAGATCAAATATGTATTCTCTCATACACCATGATAAGAAAATTGTTTTGCTCCCTATGTCTCCTGAAGCCATTGTGTGTGATGATGTTGCTAAAGCTAAGAAAACTAAATCTGAGATCGATAAAAATGTCAAATCTATTAGTAGTAACAAAGGCCCTGTTTGGATCCATGGGTTAGAGTTAGTTTGGGCTAGTTGGAGCTCAACTAGCCCTAAAGTAGCCAAACAGGAGGGCTAGAGTGGGTTATTTGCAACTAGCCCACCCTAAAAAAACTATCCCCCCAAAGAGGTGATTATTAGGGCTAGTTGGGGCTATTTGAGGTGGGGTCCACTGTTTTCTCTCTACTTTCACCCGCACCAATGATTTGAAAAGCACATTTATTATCATTTTAACCCTTGTATCCAAACATCTCTTAGGCTAGAGTTAGTTCAGGGCTAGTCCTGAGCTAGAAACTAACTTTAACCTCTAGCTGTGCCAGAGTATCCAAACAGGGCCAAAGATGAGATAATATTGAAAGGACATTGCTTGCTTGCTACTAAATCTGATATTAATGAATTGGTTGCTTCCACTTCTGTTGCCTATGCTTTGGTATGCAAGGGTGCTCTGATTTCAGTTCATGATATGCAGCATTCTTTGCCCCCTGCTGTTGCTAACATTTTGTAGGAGTTTTCAGATGTTTTTCCAAGTGAGATACCAGTGGGGCTGCCACCAATACGAGGGATTGAGCACCAAATTGATCTTATTCCTGGTGCATCTTTGCCAAACCGTGGGCCATACAGGACTAATCCGGAAGAAACGAAAGAAATTCAACGACAAGTGCAAGAACTACTCGACAAAGGTTATGTGCGTGAGTCCCTTAGTCCTTGTGCTGTTCCTGTCATTTTAGTGCCTAAGAAAGATGGAACATGGCGTATGTGTGTTGATTGTAGAGCTATTAATAATATCACCATTCGATATCGATACCCTATTCCACGATTGGATGATATGCTTGATGAACTAAGTGGTGCTAATGTGTTTTCCAAAGTTGATTTGTGAAGTGGGTACCACCAGATTCGTATGCAATTGGGAGATGAATGGAAAACTGCTTTCAAAACTAAATTTGATTTATATGAGTGGTTAGTCATGCCTTTTGGGTTAACTAATGCACCTAGTACCTTCATGAGGTTAATGAACGAGGTTTTGCGTGCTTTCATTGGAAAATTTATTGTAGTCTACTTTGATGATATATTGATTTATAGCAAATCTATGGATGAACATCTTGATCACTTACGTGTTGTTTTTAATGCTTTACGAGATGCACGTTTATTTGGTAACCTTGAGAAGTGCACCTTTTGCACCGATTGAGTGTCTTTTCTTGGCTATGTTGTGACTCCACAGGGAATTGAGGTTGATCAAGCCAAGGTAGAAGCTATACAGGGATGGCCTGTACCAAAGACTATCACACAAGTGCAGAGTTTCCTAGGACTTGCTGGTTTCTATCGCCGATTTATAAAGGACTTCAGTACCATTGTTGCACCTTTGAATGAGCTTACAAAGAAGGGAGTGCCTTTTAGTTGGGGCAAAGTACAAGAGAACTCCTTCAATATGCTAAAAGATAAGTTGACACATGCACCTCTCCTCCAACTTCCTGATTTTAATAAGACTTTTGAGCTTGAATGTGATGCTAGCGGAATTGGACTGGGTGGTGTTTTGTTACAAGAAGGCAAACCTGTTGCGTATTTTAGTGAAAAATTGAGCGGGCCTATTCTAAATTATTCTACATATGATAAGGAATTATATGCTCTTGTTCGCACATTAGAAACATGGCAGCATTACTTGTGGCTCAAAGAGTTTGTTATTCATTCTGATTGTGAGTCTTTGAAGCATATTCGTAGTCAAGGGAAATTGAACCGTAGACATGCTAAGTGGGTTGAATTTATTGAATCTTTTTCTTATGTTATTAAGCACAAGAAAGGGAAAGAGAATATTATTGCTGATGCTTTGTCTAAGAGATATACCTTGCTGAATCAACTTGATTACAAAATCTTTGGATTAGAAACAATTAAGGACCAATACGTTAATGATGCTGATTTTAAAGATGTGTTGCTGCATTGTAAAGATGGGAAAGGTTGGAACAAATTCATCTTTAGTGATGGGTTTGTGTTTAGAGCTAACAAGCTATGTATTCCAGCTAACTCTGTTCGTTTGTTGTTGCTGCAGGAAGCGCATGGAGGTGGCTTGATGGGGCATTTTGGAGCTAAGAAAACAGAGGACGTACTTGCTGGTCATTTCTTTTGGCCAAAGATGAGAAGAGATGTGGAGAGGTTTGTTGCTCGTTGCACGACATGTCAAAAGGCTAAGTCACGGTTAAATCCACACGGTTTGTATTTGCCTCTACCTGTTCCTAGTGCCCCTTGGAAAGATATTTCTATAGATTTTGTGTTGGGTTTGCCAAGGACTAGGAAGGGATGTGATAGTGTGTTTGTGGTTGTTGATAGATTTTCTAAGATGGCACATTGCATATACTATCATAAAACGGATGATGCTACTCATATTGCTGATTTGTTCTTTCGAGAAATTGTTTGTTTGTATGGTGTGCCCAACACAATTGTTTCTGATCGTGATGCTAAATTTCTTAGTCATTTTTGGAAGACTTTATGGGGAAAACTGGGGACTAAGCTTTTGTTTTCTACTACATGTCATCCCCAAACCGATGGTCAAACTGAAGTTGTCAATAGGACTTTGTCTACTATGTTAAGGGCTGTTTTAAAGAAGAGCATTAAGATGTGGGAAGATTGTTTGCCTCATATTGAATTTGCTTATAATCGTTCGCTGCATTCTACTACAAAGATGTGCCCATTCCAGATTGTCTATGGTTTCGTGCCTTGTGCTCCTATTGATTTGATGCCTTTGCCATCTTCTGAAAAACTAAAATTTGATGCTACTAAGCATGCCAAATTGATGTTAAAACTGCATGAAACAGCTAAAGAAAACATAGAGCGTATGAATGCTAAATATAAGATTGCTGGTGATAAAGGTAGAAAGGAACTAATATTTGAACCTGGAGATTTAGTTTGGTTGCACTTGAGAAAGGATAGGTTTCCTAATTTCAGAAAGTCTAAATTGATGCCTAGGGCTGATGGACCATTTAAAGTGTTAGAGAAAATTAATGATAATGCATATAAACTCGATCTGCCTGTAGAATTTGGGGTTAGTCTCACATTTAACATTGCAGATTTGAAGCCATATTTGGGAGAAGAAGACGAGTTTGAGTCGAGGACGCCTCAAATGCAAGAAGGGGAGGATGATGAGGACATCAACACCAACGATACATCCATGCCGACACGAGTACCAGTTTCTGGTCCTATTACTCGCGCCCATGCTCGTCACATTAATCATCAAGTAAGTTCACTCTTGAGTTCCTGTCCATCATATTTAGACCATGGAGACGCGTGCACTCTTGTTTTGGTTAGGAACCAGGGAGAGGATCGAAAGGGACAAGGATTCACGGAGGCTGAATTCGGACTCCAGGACAGCTCCAACTTGTGATGGTCACCACGGTCGCATACGGACTCGGATTGGGGCGTTCAAGTACTTCATGGAATCCTTATGAAGTCTATTTTCATATGGATCTGGAATCAAGTCCATATCTATTTTGAGGCGGCCGCAATGACTAAATTACTACTAAGAGCTTGTCTGTCCAAAGGTGCTACGTCACCTTAGTTTGGTCCAATGGGCCGTGTATCAAGTTGGGTCCATTAGGGATGCGTCCTAGGGTTGGAGAATGACCCCAACACCCCCTGGTCGTCCTTTCACCTTCATATACTCCTTAGCCACCACCAAGAATAGTCGGGTTTTGTTTAGATCAAGTTTAGCTCTCGCTACTTGCTTGTAAGCGCGCGTGCTGGATCAGCCGCCCATCTTCTTGTCTTCGGAACCCCACCTTAATTGAGATTGAGTTTGAAACTTTCATCTACATCTAGTAATTCAGTACTTGCTATACTTGTTCTTGCTAGTTCTTCAATTGCTTGCAGGACGAGTGCCCTAGTGGTCGGGTGACACGCTCCACAAGATCGCGGCAACCATTGGAGGTGGTGTATCGGTTGCTAAGGCGCAGCTTGGAAGGCTGTAGTCGAGCCGTGAACGTCGTCTCCACCCATCAATCGAGTTATCCCATACCTCTCATCGAAAGATCGGAAACAAACCCTAGTGGGTTCATATCACTATATAAGAGGGGGAGGGGTGCCTCACTCACACACACACACACACCATTTGAGCTTACCTCCACCTCTCCACTCCCCACTCTCTAGCTTAGTATTTTGGAGTTAGGCAAGGCTATCAAGGAGGGCTTGGCTCCTTGGAAGAAAGGATCATTGGTATGAATACAAATATGATTTCTTCCAAAGTTATGCTCTCATATCATATATATAGTTGTGCCATAGAACTAGAGTATAGTTTTCATGTTATAATCTTAACATATGAACTAGCATATAGTTTGTGTGTTATGATCTTAACATGTTCTTTTGACATGATCATTTCATATGAACTAGACTATAGTTTCTATGCTATGATTTCGTCATATAGAACCTTATGCTTAATCTTTCATGCTATATATATGTTGAGAATTAGAGCTAAGTTGAGGTGGTGGTTCATCGTGCCTTCGGGTATGCCCATGTCCTATGCTTGTTTATCCGTAGGGTCAGAGTCCTAGGGGGATGTGGGTAGTTTTCTTGTAAGCAGGCATGGTGCCTAGGTACATGGGAACAGGCGGATGCATTTCCCTTTCTCCGGTTGAGGGGTAGGCGGCAGGTGGTGATAGCCCTGTCCATCCCTTACAATCCCCCACATTTGTCTGGGGTGTAGGAGTCTAAATTGTCACATGAGGTTGCTGGTAGACCAGTACTCGGTGGCCTCCCGACCCATCTCATGCCTAGCTCTAACTCCTAACCATGTATATGTATGATCATCATCTGTTCTTTGCATGACTATATTAGACATGCCTGCTCCACTTAGGAACATTCTTTTATTCTTTGTTTTCCCTTTTATCGTTGAGGTTGGCCCAAGTGTGTGTCACACTATCTTAAACTTATCATGACTTACCCCTGTATTGAGTAACTGGTATATTATGTAGTCATGTTATCTTGTCCATGTCCCTACTAGAGACTTTTACACCAAGCCTTCCTTTGGAAAAATATAAATGAACGATACCCGAATACTTCTGGGTAAAATGCTACAACGATAGATCCGTGCGCTTGCGGATAACCTCTGTAAACGTTATGACCTATCGGTTGACATTCCTTAGTATTGCTGCTAGGATAAACCAATTCTAGTAGCTATGCTAGGGAATGCCAACAAGCATTTCTAACACCGTTACTAGGGATGGACATAAAACCTCCATTCTTGGTGATCGTGTTAAGAAATGCCAATAAGCATTTCTGGCGCCGTTGCCGGAGAAGGCATTGGTTAAAAGAATCTAGTAGGACATGTTCATGATGATGTGTATGTATGGTAGCCATTGCTCATAATGGCTAATCTTTCATGTTTTCTCCAGTTGTGGGTAAAAACAAGATAGTGTATGAGTGGTTTCGACCTGCCGGATAACTTCATTCCTGATCCAGAGGCACTCCTAAGGAAGAACAGGTCCCGTACCTCTTCTTCTTCTACCACTCCCCCGGCAACCGAACCACTCACCCCTGTACCAACTACTACCATTACTATGGCCCAGAAGTCACTCCGCAAATTCTCTGTGCCAGCTGTTGCCAATGTGCCCACCGGGCTTGTTGTCAACATCGGAGACAAGAACTTCAAACTTAGGACCAGGCTAATCACCATGGTATAGGCCAGTCCATTATGTGGACTGCCTAGTGAGGATGCCAACGCACACCTACAGACCTTCCTTGAACTGTGTGACACAATCGTCATCAAATACGTCGCACCTAATGCTATAAGGCTCCGTCTATTTCCTTTCTCCCTCATGGAGAAGGCGAAATAGTGGTTCTACAAGGACAAGGAAGCTGTCGATACCTGGAGCAAATGCTCCATGGCGTTCCTCACTAAATTCTTCCCCATAGGCAAAACCAAGGCCCTGAGAGGAAGAATTACCAATTTCCAACATAATTCCACAGAACCCATCCCTGATGCGTGGGAAAGGTTGCAAGAGTACATCCAAGCATGCCCACACCACGGGATGTAAAATTAGCTCGTGCTCCATAACTTCTATGATGGGTTAACACCCATGTCGAAGGGACACATCGATGCCACTGCTGGAGGGGCATTCCTCTCACTCACCATCGATGGAGCCACGGCTCTCATCTACAAGATGGTAGCCAATCATGGGTGGGGCGAAGAGCGAAGCCAGCCCAAACAACAAGAAGACATGCATACCGTGAAGGAGACGGATATGCTAACTGTGTTTCTATCCTTTTATTAAAGCTCAGATGGTTTTTGATAGAAGAAGTTAAACCTTCTATTTTAGAATTCATAATTTCAAGCTTTTTATCATTAATTATTAACTTTTCTTGTTGTTGACATGCATACCGTGAGCCCTCTCGGAACTTTTGCAAGACCACGCTTTTTAAGTTGAAAACATTGAGCCACCGAGTGCCTTTGGGATCTGTAAAACATCCTCAAATGTTTGAGGCTTGCTTCCCTTATTAGGAGGCTACATTGACGCGATGGTATTGTCCGGTCCACGCTTTTGACCAGTCTGCTGCCTTGGAGGGTATCTTTGTTGGTTATTTTGACGATGCTATTGCCCCCCTTGAGTACTCTGTTGATTATCCCTGTTATCTTGCTTATAGGGGAATCTAGCTTTGGTGCATTTTTCAGAGTTGATCAGATTCTGTACATGGGTTCGAAAGTCCTCAATGTTTCTTGGAAATTTTCTGCAGATGTCTTGAAACTGCCAACGTTCCCGGATCCCCTCAGAGAAGAATTCAATAACATCAGAATCTGAAACATCTAAAACAGTAGCTCTCATCTCGGAGAAGCGGCGATAGAATTCTCTCAGGGATTCACCCTATTTCTGTTTGCAATTTCTAAATTCTGTCTTAGTGGTCGGCCGGGTGAGAACCCCTACAAAATTCTCCACAAACAATGTTTTTAAATTCTCCCATGTGTCAACTGAACTTTTGCGGAGTTTGCTGAATCAACGGAGCGGAACAGGTTCAAGTGCCATTGGAAAAAATAGAGCTTTAGTATCGTTGTTCCCACCTGCTAATTCACAAGCCATAGAGTAGACGCGAAGCCATTCGCCTGGTTCAGTTTCTCCATCATACTTGGAGTAGTTAGATGGTTTGAATTTAGCCAAAAGTGGATAGCTCTTAACCTTCACGAGAAACATGGAAAACCATCGATGACAGGTCCCTCTTTGTAGGCTGATTCAGCTCCTCCTTCACGATCGCTCTGTGCTTCATCATGATCAATGATATGCCGACTACCCCGCTGTGGTTGTTGAGCTTGGTTTTGCTAGGCCTGACTGCCCTGAGGCTGCTGATCACGCTGAACTTGAGGCTGTGGGTTTTGTATTGATAGTCCCCGTCCTTTCATCTCTAAAGCAGCGGATTGCAAGAGTACTGCTAGCCTTTGATCTTCTAGCGTTTGGTTTGTCCGAGTAGTAAGAGCATTTTCTACAGCGAGGATGTTCTCGAGTGGAGTGGTGTAGACGTTATGACCAGCCATCCTGATGAACTCAGGTTCTAGATTGCGAGATACTCCCTCTCGAGCTTGATTATGGAGTTGTGCTGCATGACGACGGTTTTGATCAGCAATGGCATTGTCTCTAGCTGCCTCATCTTCAAGCCGTCTTCGTGCAACTTCATCTTCATAGTTCTTTTCTTCATCTCAGCTTGAAATCGCTGGATAGCCTCTGTGCGATGAATTGCTCGTTGTTTTCTAACTGTCTTTGCTTTACTTCGTTTCGTCCGGGCAATTTTATCCTGCTCGGGTTCATTGGGAGTTCAGGATCTTCGTCTGAGACCATGCTGGGTGTTTCATCATCCGAGAGAACGTCTGGAGCTTGAGGCGGGTGTAAAGGCTGCCGAAGCATAAAAATTTCCCTGCTCTGGGAATAGGGGAGACTACTGCCCGTCATAGATCCCGTGCTTTCAGAAGCATGTAATATCTCAGTTGAACCCTGTTCTTGTATAACTGGCAACAGAGATCCTTGCTGAAATGGCAACTGGGATAGCATGTTGACTACTCGGGAAAGAGCTGAGGTATCTTGAAGAGGCCAATGTATGATGCTTCCTTCTGGAGTAGATGTGAATACCAGTCCGTGAAAAGGTCCACCTAGCGGGACTTGTTGTAGATAGGGAACCATATCCGAGTACAACTCTTGAAAAACAGAGGCAGAGTTCTTCAATCCGAGTGGTAGTCGGTAAGGATAGGCCGAAGCAGAGTCCGAGTACAACTCGAACCTGTTTGGTTTTGGAGTCCGAATTATTTCTGAAATTGAAAAATCTGAAAATTTCTCGGCGAGTTGATCCGCTTTGCCTCCAGGTGGGTTTGAAGCGCTCTGATCTTCGATCATACCTAGAGGCTTTAGATGTTGGAGTTCTTAGAGCCGCCTCATAAGGCTTTTCAAAACCTAAGGATCCCGCCAACCTTCACCTGCAACCTGCCATGGGATCACCTGCAACCTGCCACGGGATTACCCGAAGCAGTATTTGGTTAACATCGGCGTAAGTTGTTCTCGACGGATTACACAGAAGACAACAATTTATATTGGTTCGGGCCCTCGAGATCGAGTAATAGTCTTTACGTCCAGTCGGCGAGTAGCCTTTTGTGTATTGTATGATTGGATTGATTGTACTAGGGGTACTGCCTGTCTCTCTTTATATAGAACAGAAGACAGGGCGGTCAAGTCTAGTCCTAGTCAGATACAAACAAAGAGTTCTTATTCAATTACAAGGAACAGACTAATCCTATTCTTGAATACATGAAGAATACACTTCCATGCTTCGTATCTTCAAGTCAATTCCGATCTAGACCAGGATTCTGCCGAGTACTCGGCCCATCAAGGAATCCCTAGGATTCTGATCCGTCAGTAGATATTTCAAAGCAGCATGATCAGTATAAATAATTACCTTAGCTCATACTAAGTAAGATCTAAACTTATCAATTGCAAAAACAATAGCCAGGAGTTCTTTTTCAGTTGTTGCATAATTAAGTTGAGGTCCTGTCAGGGTTTTGCTAGCATAAGCAATTGCATGATGTTTTCTATCCGTTGTTTGTCCCAAGACTGCTCCCACAACATAATCACTAGCATCACACATAATTTTAAAGGGTAGCGACCAATCAGGGGGTCGAATGATTGGTGTAGAGATGAGTGCTTCTTTAAGAATGTTAAAAGATTTCAAGCATGCATCATCAAATTTAAAGGGAACATCCTTAGCCAAAAGATTTGTCAGTGGTCTAGCAATATGTAAAAAATCTTTTATGAAGCGGCGATAAAAACTACAATGACCAAGAAAACTTTGGATCCCTCTGATATTCACAGGTGGCGGTAGTTGTTCAATTACTTCAATTTTAGCTCTATCTACCTCAATCCCTCTTTCGGACACTAAATGTCCAAGCATTATGCATTCTCTAACCATGAAATGACATTTTTTCCAATGAGTGAAATGCACCGTGGGTTCTTAACTTTTCCCCACTTCTCACCTAGGTCCATAAACTTTATTTTCGCTCATCTGGGCCTATGAATTTTTTTCCCATTTCTCACCTAGGTCTATAAACTTTTTTTCGCTCATCTGGGTCCATGAACTTTTTTCTATTTCTCACTTAGGTCCACAACAAGCCACATAGGACTCTGTTGCCTACGTGGCCACTGATGTGGTGCCACATGTTTTTTTTTTAATTTCATAAAGTGGCTAAAACTTTGAAAAATTGTATAAAATCATAGAAAAATCATAAAAAGAAAATCTAGTTCTGTTAGATTCCACAAGAATGGAAATATGCAATAGATATATACTATAAGGTAAAAGTCTACTTCACCCCCCAACTATAGGGGGTGGACTACTTCACCACCCCCCTATGAAACCATCTATTCTACCCCCTGAACTTTCCAAAACCGGTCAAATTACCCCCTGAATCTGAAACTTAGTTATAGATTTGGAAAGTTTAGGGGGTAGAATAGACGGTTTCATAGTTTGAGGTGAAGTAGTCCACCCCCCATAGTTGGGGGTGAATTAGACTTTTTCCAAAAATTTTATGATAGGCTAATCATAATATGCTTGAGCTATGGTAAAAGTTTCAGATTCAAGGAGCACGTATGACTGAGTTATTTATTTACCTAGGTTTATGCTTGTTTAATAGTTAATACGTTGTGGACGGTAGTTATTCTTCATTTTTAACCATCAACCAGACATGAAAATGGCATATATCAACCTCCAACATAGAATTAGGGTTTGATCTGATAGAATTCCATAGGTTTTGGTGAATCTATGTTTCTACAGGGGTTTATTAGGAAAAGGGACAAGATATTAAGGATGTTGGGATAAAAAGCATATTCCACCCTAGAACCTAGTCGAGAAGGATATAGAAGACACGAGAAGGCAACCCACCAAAGGGGGGCCCACCTAGCAGTAGGTGGGGTCGGTCGACCCCACCCCAGGTCGGTTGACCCCATGGCCCACCTGTCAACCTCTGTCTTCTATGTTGGTTCCTCCACCGCCTTAGGGTTTGCATCTTCGCCATTGATCAAGGTCGGTTTGATTCGAGGGCTTTGGTCCATCCCACCGGCCTATATAAGCGTAGCCCTACCCCTAGGGTTTGGGGGAAGCCATTAAGCCAAAGAAGCCAAGGAGCCAGAAGATCAGAAGGATCTCTTCTCCACCAGAGAATTAGGTTAGATACTCAAAGTTCTAGTATAGGCTAGCTAACAAGGTTTTCGTAGAGTTCAGGCTCTTGCTCAGGATTCTAGATTCATCGTCGTCCAGAGGCTGGTATAGCCATTGTATTCTCTCTTGTTTATGACTTTATTCTATTTCAATACTATGTTTCTATTTATTTTGTTCCTAGTTTGCTCTAGTAGTATATTTGATATAGTCATAATGGATAATGAGTTTATGCATAGGATCGCAAAGCGCTTAATTCAGTACTCGAGTGAGTTAAGTGGTCGACTTTATGTGAGCGTGGTGCTTAGATATTGTTTGCCTCCGGATGCATTCTATATGTCGGGTCATGTGGTAGATCATGGATGTGATACTCCTGTTGAGTCCTTTGTTGTCCACTCCCCGTATATAGAATAAGTGGAACCTAGTTGCGAAGAAAGTCTTGCTCTGTTCTTGATTTTCCTTAGTAATATTCCTTATGCGTAGATGAAGAGTCATTATGCTATACATGATTGTATATATGCTAGGGTATACCAAAGACTTAGTAAATAAGAAATGACATAAGAGTTCAATCTCTTAACTAATCTCCTGTTTAGTCTTACTTTAACATGAGTAGTCTATTCTTATCTCTGGGTGTTATCAATGCTTACATTTATCATTTATTTATTATTGGCTTACCCCTATTTGAGTATGTGCTATGTGACTGATTCAATCATAAGTAATGCATATTTGTTCACCATCTGTCGGGTTCATAAACCCAGGGTCCCTCGGGGACTGGCTTCCATGCTAAGGGACAGCCCAAACAGACAACACGCAACTCATGGGCTGGCCCAAGGGTCTAAAACAATAGGCCAAAAGGGTGGTCCAGTCACCGACCAAAAGGTCTGGCCAAAAAAGAGCGGCGCCCGCTCATCGACTACTTCGGCCCACTTCTCCGACCGGAGTGCTCATGTCAGACTCTAGCCGCCTTCGGACGGTCTCTCTGAACGGAAGGCCTAGCCCAAAGCACTACTTCCGACTCCGACCCCATGTCTCCGACCAGGGTTCGTAGAAACCCTACTCACCGCTCTTCTCCGACTGGCACAGAGTCGATTGGAGCCATCTGACCGGGGACGCCCGCTCGGAAAGGACCAGGGGACAAAAGGAGAAGACAAGCCAGGGTGCACGAAGTCAAACCACGATACCAGGGACCATACCCTATACGCCTATCGGAGCAGTACTCTGCAACCACCCTAACACAAACAGTATTGTAGGCGCTAATATTTCCCTCTACAGTATTGTAGGCGCCATTGACTCCCACACGGTAAGACCCCCACATGCCTTCGAGCATCGATAGTGTAGTGGGCACCGGGATTTACCATACCAGGCGAAAATGGTAAGACTCCTCACATGCATCTAGGCATCAATAGTATTTGCAGGTACCGACATCTACCATTCCTAAAGAAGGAAACACAACCTCCCACTTGCATCTAATATTCTACAGTGACATCAACAGTGTTGTGGGTGCCTACCATTATCTTGTACCCATCGATGTGGGCAAAAAGGCATAGAAGCGTTTGTACTCTCTCCCTCTCACCTATAAGGCCATCCCCTTCATCTATAAAAGGGGGTGCGCTATCTCCCAATAGACAAAAAAAGTTAACCCAAGTTGATTCAAGCTCAGTCCCTTCTGATTCATTAGATCGAGTTCACTAGCTCACAACCATAGAACTGTCAGGTTTGGACCTTAAGCACACGCTTGAACACTTAGCTCGTAGCGGAGTTCCTGTCACCCTCGGCCCTTCTGACCAGAGTCGACCGGACCTCTTGTACACCCCATCTTTCTCCTTCTTGTTTGTAACCCCACTGCAGACTTCGAGCACCTAGGCTCAGGAATAAAGTCACCGACCGACTCAAACTGGATGTAGGGCACATTGTCTGAACTAGTATAAACCATGTGTCATTGAGTGCTAGGCCACCTCCGATCACAACGTACGGCAAAACTACAAATATTCACTAGTTGGTCACTTTCTGTATCGATAGTTAGCGTCACCCATGGGGAAGATGTTGTACATTCAACACTTTTTGGTCATCGGATGGCCCAATTTTCTGCCACCCCCGCCATGGTGGGCTCGGGCGACACAATTCGCTTTGGCTTGCTAGAGTTTCCTGCACTCTCGCCTATTGGGATGTGGGTTCCACCCATCTTCGAGCCATCCCAGGCCTTCCTCTTTAGAAGCCTGGACTTCATCGCCGATCGGCTCAGCGTACTACACCTCCGCGAGGAGGCTCACATTCTGGCACCTGTCAGAGGGGTGCCCTCCATCGACTCCGGGACGCACGACTTCGACAACGCGGCATTTGTGCTTTATTCCAAGCAAACTCTCTGCTCAAACCCCACTGTAAGTAATATGCATACTGTTATTTACTCTTTATTTACTATCTCCCACCGATCATCCGGAGGGACTGTATCGCCCACACCACAAACACCGTACTATCAGTTCCACTATAGCCCACGTCCTCCGCAGATGCGTATGCTCGGGGGCTCCGAAGGATGCTGGCGCCATCCCTCCTCACATCCAAATTCATGAGAATGGCATGCTACGCTCCTGTCGCTTTCCACAAACTCTCAGATGACGAGGGTGAGAGCGACGGTTCCAGCATCGGCGATGTGGCACCCCACCACCGTCCGTTCTGGGAGTGCACTATGGCAGACGCTCCGGGATAGCCACCATTGGTTGTGGAGTCTGCATAGACTCACATCCCTCCAGACCCACGTGTAGGGGCCTCATGTCTACGCAAGCACACGTCGGGGAATTACGACAATGGTGGCAGAACCAGCCGCTGCCTGCATCGACGCAGTCGGTACAACGCGTTGCGCCCCACGCGCATGGCCCAGGGGGTGGCGCCTGGGGTCGCGCCTGCCAAGTCCAACATGACATCATGAACGAGGGGAACAATCTCCCACAATTCGCTCGGGCTAGCCAGAACATCGCTGATGCGGCGTTCCTGAGCCCGTCGACCCCTAGGAGCAGGCAGTCGACCGGAACCTCCGAGTTCTAGTAGAAGCCGCCGTCGTTCATTAGGCGAAAAACTCAGCGTCGCATCTCCAACTCACACCCTCTCTCCCCACCAGGGGAATGGGGACGCACCAGACGGATCGCTCCATTTGCTCACCGCTACAGTCGTCAGGCGTGGCTTGGGGTGCGGCAGCAGCACCTCAGTCTAACCTGGCGCCTGCTCCACACTGACCGCCAGTACACAAGCGGCCCAATCCACACCAGGACGCTCGTAGCATCGTCAGCAACCGACATCAGGCCCAACACGATGATGGTGTCCACCATACGGCAGCAGGCGACATGGATCCCAGCTGAACCATCGAGGGGAGCGGTGAAACATGCCCCAAGCGCGGTCGTCGGCCAGACGACTGGAGCCCCAGCCCTGAGGGCCTAGGACCACGGGCCTTCAGCCGGCATATCTGGAGAGCACCATTCCCACAGCGTTTCCGACCACCTACCAACATCACCAAATACACCGGTGAGACAAACCCAGGCATTTAGCTCAAAGACTTCCGGCTCGCCTGTCGGGCCGGATGAGTGGATAATGACTATTTCATCATTCAGTATCTTCCTATTTGTGTGGGGGACATGTTCGGGCGTGGCTTGAATTTCTCCCGCACGACAGCATCCGCAACTGGGTGGACCTCAAGAGGGTCTTCATCATGAACTTCCAGGGGACGTACATCCGCCCTGAAAACTCTTGGGACCTCAAGAGCTACCAGCAAAAGCCCAACGAGTCCCTACGGGACTATATCCACAGGTTCTCCCAATGATGCAACTCCTTCCTTGATGTTGTCGGCATAGACATCATCAGCACATTCCTCTCCAGGACGAACTGTGAGTCCCTGATCCACAACCTTGGCTGCCTCAAACCCCGTACCACCCATGACCTGCTCGACATTGCCACTAACCACGCCTCTAGCGAGGAGGTGATCAAAGCGGTCTTCAGCGGAGGCCGGGACAAAGGCAAGGCCAAACGTGCAGACCAAGACAAGGGCCTCTCCATGCAGAGGGGCAAGAAGAACAAAAAGGATCAGCGCTGATCGGACAACACCACGATGGTCGCTGCGGCTGATCGCACGGGCAAGCAGCCTCAACAGGGGCTACCTGACCACTTCAACAAACTCATGGATAGTTCATGCACCAACCATGCCTACCTTGTCAAACACCTCTACAAGGACTGCGAGCTCCTCAAACGTTTCCTCCGATAGGCTGGTGGGCCAAAGGAGGGAGAGGGCAAAGAGGCGGCAGCCAAGAAAGGAGGCACAACAGGCAAGGATGGAGATGGCTTCCCCAAACCTGAGTAGTGCATCATGATCTTCGATGGGTCCGACACCATCTAGATGAAATGCCAGCACAAGGTGCGCTACAGGGAGGCATGCACCACTGAGACGGTCATCCCCTCCTTCCTCAGCTGGTCAGAATCACCGATCACCTTCGATCCGAGGGACCATCCCTCCCATGTCACAAGACCAGGACGCTATCCGCTTGTCCTCGACCCTATCGTCCGCAAGAAGCGCCTCACCAAGGTGCTGATGGACGGAGGCAGCGGCATCAACATTCTCTACGTCGACACCCTCGATGCCATGCGCATTCCCTGGTCAGAACTCCGCCTGGCAGGATCTCCCTTCCACAGGGTGATCCCAGGAGTGCAGGCATACCCACTCGGGCAGATCAATCTGCCCATCACGTTTGGTAAACAAGCCAACTTCCGCTCGAAGGTCCTGACCTTTGAAGTGGTGGACTTTCTAGGGTCCTACCATGCTATCTTGGGGCATCCATGCTATGCCAAATTCATGGCGATCCCCAACTACACCTACCTTAAGCTGAAGATGCTAGAACCAAACGACGTCATCACTATAAGTAGTGCCTTCTCGCATGCCTTCATGTGCGACCATGAGCATTTCAAGCTCACCACCAAGGTTGTCAACTCATCCGAGCTCCTGCAGCTCGAGGAGTCATCAACCCCAGCAGTCTTGGACTACCATAAACCAACCTCCTCGATGGCCTTCCACCTGCTTGAGGAAACCAAGGCGGTGGGTATCGATCCCACCGACCCAACCAAGATGATGCGGATCGGGTCCCAGCTCCTGACCAAATAGGAATGTGAGCTCATCGACTTCCTACGCGCTAATTGCGATGTCTTCGCATGGCAACCTTCTGACATGCCGGGCATACTGCGAGAGGTCGCCGAGCACGCGCTATGCCTCATCCTAGGCTCAAAGCCTACCAAGCAGCGCCTGCGTCGCTTCGATGATGAGAGACGTAGGGCAATAGGCGAAGAGATCACCAAACTCCTAGCAGCCGGATTCAACAGAGAGGTATTCCACTCCAACTGGCTTTCCAATCCTGTTCTTGTTAAAATGAAGACTGGGAAGTGGAGAATGTGCATTGATTACACTAGCCTCAACAAAGCATGCCCAAAGGATCACTTTCCTTTGCCTCGCATAGACCAGATAGTCGACTCCACCTCAGGTTGTGAGATCCTCTCCTTTCTAGATGTCTACTCAGGCTATCACCAGATCATGATGAAAGAATCTGATCAGCTCGCAACCTCTTTCATCACCACATACGATTCATATTGCTATGTGACCATGCCTTTCGGCCTAAAGAACGCCAGCACCACCTACCAAAGGTGCATGCAACAATGCTTCGCTGACCAAATCGGCCCGCTCGATCAACCAGATCAAGCCGAGCGGCCAAAACCAACAATCGCCGTCTATGTTGATGACATAGTGGTCAAAATAGCTTAGGCTTGCGACCTGATCACAAACTTAGCCGCGACGTTCGTGAACCTCCGAAGGTTCAACATCAAGCTGAATCCCAAAAAATGTGTTTTTGGGGTTCCGAAGGGGAAGCTGCTTGGATACATCGTGTCTGAGCGTGGCATCGAGGCCAACCCCAAAAAGATCATGGCCATCTCCAACATGGGCCTCATACACAACATCAAGGGAGTACAAAGGCTCATCGGCTGTCTGGCTGCCTTGAGCCGCTTCATCTCCCGGCTCGACGAATGGGGGATGCCACTCTACAAGCTCCTCAAAATGACAGACGCCTTCATCTGGACTAAGGAAGCCTAGTAGGCTCTCAAAAGCCTCAAAGCATCCCTAACGTCGGCCCCAATCATTGTCGTGCCTGAACGGGGAGAACCCCTCCTCCTTTACGTCATGGCGAGCAACCATGTGGTGAGTGCCGCCCTTGTCGTCGAAAGGGAGGAGCCAGGACACTAGCTCAAGGTATAGCGACCCGTATACTTTGTCGGGGAGGTACTTACCGACCCCAAGGTCCGGTACCCCCAGGTGTAAAAACTCCTATACGCCATGCTAATGGCGACCAGGAAGCTCCTACACTACTTCACCGACCATGAAGTTGCGGTCGTCACTTCATACCCGCTCG